>NW_028318468.1:4190000-4490000 GCF_062004578.1 Staurois parvus
ACCACATGGAAGAGAAATGTCACAAGGCCTGAGAAAGAAATTAATTTCTTTACAAAAGAGAGATGAAGGCTAAACGAAGATAAGGAAAACTTCACTTATCAGTCAGAATACTGTAGCAAAAGTGATACAAAAATTTAACAAATATGGAACTGCAACCATCTCACGGAGACGTCCAGACTGTCCACAGACGTTAGCACCTCAACAGGAGCGTCTACTGATAAGTAGGGTTGAAGAAAATCGCCATGCAAGTTCACTGCAGTTAGCTTAAGAAGCAGAAAGCCAAACTGGGGTGATTGTTTCCTGGGGAACAAAACGCCGTACGCTGCAGAGGAATGGAATGCATGGGTGTCGTCCACAAAGGAAGCCTCTCCTAAAGCCCATGCACAAAAAAGCCCACCTAGAATTTGCCAGGACTCATGCTGAAAAAGAAGAAGACTACTGGGACTCTGTAATCTGTAGTGATGAGACCAAGATAAATGTTTTTTGAACTGATGGCTTCAAAACTGTATGGCATCGCAAAGGTGAGGAGTACAAAGAAAAATGCATGTCCTTCTGTGTGGCTGCATGAGTGCTGCTGGTGTGGGGGAGCTGCATTTCATTGATGGTATCATGAATTCACAGATGTACTGCTCTATATTGAAAAAGAAGATGCTACCATCACTCCATGCCCTTGGTCATCGTGCACTTTTCCAACATGACAATGATCCAAAACACACATCTAAGGCCACTGTTACATTTCTGAAGAAGAACGGGGTGAAAGTGAATCAGTAGCCAGGTACTGTATGTCTCCTGATCTGAACCCAATTGAACACCTATGGGGAATTCTGAAGAGACAAGTTGAGCATCACTCTCCATCCAGCATCCAGGCTTTAAAAGAGGTCGCACTTGAAGAATGGAAAAAGATAGATGTTGCAATATGTCGCCAACTTGTTCATTCCATGCCTAGATGACTTGGTGATGTCCTTACAAATCATGGAGGTCATACAAAATACTAGATGTAGTAGTTTTTGTTGTAGGGTGTATTCATTTTTGCATCAACTAATTTGAGTAAAAATGAACATTTTGAAATCTAAGTTATACTATTAACCTTATTTTCATGTAATGAGCTAAACAAATATTCTGTAAAACTCAGCTATATTGTTAGGGAACAAAATATCTAATCCATTCCCAGAAAAAAAAAAATATATATACACACACACACACACACATACACTTATAGAGGTTGAATCTAATACATATTATCAGGCCCAGAGGTCCTGGCTCCTCCTGCCTTCATATTGCCCCCATAGCAAACTGCTTGCTATGGGGGCACTCATGTGGGCTCGATCCCTAACCGCACGGTGTGCTTCTGTTGACACACACACACCACATTGCAGCTCGGCCCTGTCCCCTGCTCCCTCCTTACGGGCTGTCATCTGAGTCCTGACAGCGAGCAGCGCTGGGTAGAGATCAGGTAAGTATACAGGGGAAGGTGCTGGTAACAGAAGGTTTGTTTACATTCCTGCATAGAGTGCAGTAAGGTAAAAACTTTCTGACTTTAGAATCACTTTAAATCATTTCCTTCTCCTACCCAGGAATACATGTCCCATGAGGCATTCACATGTTCTCAGGCACTTACTGACATGTATGGATGGTGTAATAAGTTGTATGTGTGCTGCATTGTGTATACTGACATGTAAACAAATAATGTATTCCGCATGCTATTAACTAAGGTAATCCATAATTTGATTCAGAGAAAACATGTGACTATATAAGGTTAGTAAAGCATTTGTCTCCCTGTAATGCAAAACTGGCTACAGCTACACATTTTTTCAGTCTTTTTTTCAATCTAAATAAAGGGAACTTACCAGGACAGAATTACAGAAGCTGTCTTTGCCAACTTGTTTTTGGTTGTTCTGTAGTGGTCTTTCTCTTCTCGGCTTTACTACATGACCCAAAACAAGAATGCAGGTTGGGACTTATGACTTTACTGACTAGCTGGATACTTTTTTCTGGTCATTAGTTTACTAATGATGCAAAGATGAGCATGACAACCTCATATGCTGCATAAGCAAACAAATCAGCAATGGCAACTCAAATCTACTCATCCTGACAGGTTCCCTTTAACTAAGTTAAAGGGAAAAATTTTCTCCTGGTTTACATTGCCCCCAACTGACCACAGCCTGGCAGCCATTCAAACTGATAAGGGTTACTGGGCATGTGTGGTTGCTAATCATGGAGAAAAATGGCCTGCCTGTGTCCCTGCAATTTAGTAGGAAGAGAAGTAGCCCATTCATCCATCTTTAGTCATTTGGTTTCTAAATAAGCCTGTATAGTAGCACATTTAATTATATCAATTATCAGTGCAATTAGTACTTACCAAAGAAAAGATTCAATGGTTAAATTTCACAAATTTCTTTCCAGTAAATAAAAAAAGAATGGTCACGTATTTTGCAACGGAATACTTGTTGACAGAAGCTCACAACTTTGTGTCCCATATTCAGAAACTGCATTTACAACCGAAATATTTTCATCGTAAACAGTAATCTGAGTCTGGTTATTGAGGATGCAGAATGAAACAGCTGCAAGCAATAGATTACATTTCTGTGTTGTGTGTGAAAGATTAACAAGGCAGAGCTATCAACAGGAATTCTTTCACATCCATTCAGCCTTGCAGCAATGCTAAACTGTGCCATTTCCCCATTTTCATCTTTTATTATTGTGTATTTCCCACGTCTACATTTTACTTACAAATGGAACTGTACATATTTAAACACGGATTACAAAAAACTAAAAACAATCTCCTATTCTTAATTGCTACAAAATTTAGGATAGAAATGATTATTTTAATATTTTTTAGCACAAATTGTATAATTTTGGCATAAAAAATAAATAAATAGCAAGCATAGCAGGAAAGAATCAACAGACTAAGGCACTATGCACATGGGTGGTTAGTCCAAAGACTTATCATCCTCTTTTATTGCTGTCAGCAGTTTTTAGTGATGCGGTAATACCTCATGTTCACCACTTCAAGGAATGGAGAATGTTGTACACACACTGCAAGTCCATACTGGATGCCCCTCCCCTTTGGCACATGGGTACAACTGTGTACAGGTTGTGCATGTCAAAGTGCATCCTAGAGCAGGATTTTTTCTGTGTGGGTATACACTGGCCTTCAGTTGTCATGGAGATAAATGTATTCCTAACTCAAAAAAGTACTGTGCTGCTGTGATCTGACTTCTTATTAGAGGGCGATTACATTTGTTCTCCACAGTCCCACTGTAAGTATGAATGTAGGTAACCTCTCTTGTTTGCCTATGGGATGGATGGACTAGGGATTTGGGGATTTGTAGTTTGCATTGAGTTTCACTTTAATATACCGGAAAATACACTCAGTGGCCAAGAAAATAGAACTCTTGTTTCTCACTGTGTAGGCCCACCTTTGAAATACTTAGAGCCCATTGCCAAACTGTTCACAAGTAGAAACAGAATGTATGTTGCATGTCTCCATGTAAATCTAGTTCTATATTTGCAACTGACAATGGTGAACCCACATTTTGTTCAAAAGCAAGATATCTATATTTGTGATGACTGAGTAGAGAGAATTTCTGCTTGTTAAATGCTGATTGTCAATAGATATTAACTAAAAAATACATTAAAACTTTGAAACAACTGAGAGAATCAAGGAGAGAAGTGAATTTTTATTATTTAGTTCAGTTGTGAAGGCTATAGACATGTCCAGGATATACACTGCTCAAAAAAATTGGAACACTTTTTAATCAGAGTATAGAATCAAGTCAATTAAACTCCTGGGATATTGATCTGGTCAGTTAAGTAGCAGAGGGGGTTGTTAATCAGTTTCAGCTGCTTTGTTGTTAATGAAATTAACAACAGGTGCACTAGATGGCCAAAAATGAGATGATCCCCAAAACAGGAATGGTTTCACAGGTGGAGGCCACTGACATTTTTTTCCCTACTCCTCTTTTCTGACTGTTTTTCATTAGTTTGGCACTTGGCTAGGGTCAGTGTCACTACTGGGGTGAGGCGATACCTGGACCCTACAGAGGTTGCACAGGCAGTCCAACTTCTCTAGGATGGCACATCAATATGTGCCATTGCCAGGTTTGCTGTGTCTCCCAGCACAGTCTCAAAAGCACGGAGGTGATTCCAGGAGACAGGCAGTTACTCTAGGAGCACTGGACAGGGCCGTAGAAGGTCTTCAACCCATGAACAAGACCAGCATCTGCTCCTTTGTGCAAGGAGGAACAGGATGAGCACTACCAGAGCCTCACAAATGACCTCCAGCTGGCCACTGGCATGAATGTCTCTGACCAAACAATCAGAAACAGACTTCATGAGGGTGGTCTAAGGGCTCTAAGTCCTCTAGTGGGCCCTGTGCTCGGCACCATAGAGCTCGATTGGCATTTGCCATTGAACACCAGAATTGGCAGGTCCGCCACTGGCGCCCTGTGTTTTTCACAGATGAGAGCAGGTTCACCCTAAGCACATGCAATAGACATGAATGGGTTTGGAGAAGCCATGGAGAACATTATGCTGCCTTTAACATTGCTCAGCATGACCGTTTTGGTGGTGGGTCAGTGATGGTCTGGGGAGGCATATCCATGGAGGGAATACACAGACCTATATAGGCTAGACAATGGTACCCTGACTGTCATTAGGTATCAGGATGAAATCCTTGGACCCATTGTCAGACCCTATGCTGGTACAGTGGGTCCTGGGTTCCTCCTAGTGCATCACAATGCCCAGCCTCATGTGGCGAGAGTATGCAAGCAGTTCCTGGAGGATGAAGTAATTTATACCATTGGATGGCCTCCACGCTCGTCTGACCTAAATCCAATAGAGCACCTCTGGGATATCATGTTTTGGTCCATCCGACGCTGCCAGGTTGCACCTCAGGCTGTTCAGGAGATCAGTGATGCTCTGGTCCAGATCTGGGAGGAAATACCCTAGGGCACCATCCATCATCTCATTAGGAGCATGCCCCAACATTGTAAGGCATGCATATAAGCCAGTGGTGGGCAACCTTTTTTTTCAACTGAGCCAAATCTCGCCAAAACCATGATTGAAATTTATTTTGAGAGCCACATTTTTAAAACTGAAAATACATCTCCCATATAGTAATTCATCCCCCATAGTAATTCATCCCCCATATAGTAATTCATCCCCCATATAGTAATTCATCCCCCATAGTGTAATTCATCCCCCATAGTGTAATTCATCCCCCATAGTAATTCATCCCCCATAGTAATTCATCCCCCATATAGTAATTCATCCCCCATATAGTAATTCATCCTCCATATAGTAATTCATCCCCCATAGTAATTCATCCCCCATATAGTAATTCATCCCCCATAGCAATTCATCCCCCGTATAGTATTTCATCCCTCGTATAGTATTTCATCCCCCGTATAGTATTTCATCCCCCGTATAGTATTTCATCCCCCATATAGTATTTCATCCCCCATATAGTATTTCATCCCTCATATAGTATTTCATCCCCCATATAGTAATTCATCCCTCATATAGTATTTCATCCCTCATATAGTATTTCATCCCCCCATATAGTATTTCATCCCTCATATAGTATTTCATCCCCCCATATAGTATTTCATCCCTCATATAGTATTTCATCCCTCATATAGTAATTCATCCCTCATATAGTATTTCATCCCCCCATATAGTAATTCATCCCTCATATAGTATTTCATCCCCCCATATAGTATTTCATCCCCCCATATAGTATTTCATCCCTCATATAGTAATTCATCCCTCATATAGTATTTCATCCCCCCATATAGTATTTCATCCCCCCATATAGTATTTCATCCCCCCATATAGTATTTCATCCCTCATATAGTAATTCATCCCTCATATAGTATTTCATCCCTCATATAGTATTTCATCCCTCATATAGTATTTCATCCCCCATATAGTATTTCATCCCCCCATATAGTATTTCATCCCCTCATATAGTATTTCATCCCTCATATAGTATTTCATCCCCCCATATAGTATTTCATCCCTCATACAGTAATTCATCCCTCATATAGTAATTCATCCCCCATATAGTATTTCATCCCTCATATAGTATTTCATCCCCCCATATAGTATTTCATCCCTCATATAGTAATTCATCCCCCCATATAGTATTTCATCCCCCCATATAGTATTTCATCCCCCCATATAGTATTTCATCCCTCATATAGTAATTCATCCCTGATATAGTAATTCATCCCCCATATAGTATTTCATCCCCCCATATAGTATTTCATCCCTCATAAAGTAATTCATCCCTCATATAGTATTTCATCCCCCACAGTACTATTCCCCCCCCCCCTTCTAGTAAGCCAAGTCCCCCGTGTCAATTCACTTACCTTTTGCGTTCCTCTCGCTGTCTTCCCGCGCCGTTCGGGTCTTCAGGGCGGACTGTGAGAGGAGCCTAGCTCCCCTCCCCTCACGTTCGGCACGCTGCCCCGCCTACACACATCCTGACAGCCACATCCGCAAGCCGGATTAAAAGGTCCGCGCGGACTTTTGGGGCTGCCAACCGAGAGGAGGCAGGGGAGCGGCCGACCGAGAGGAGGGAGGGGAGCAGGCGCCCGGCACACAGAAGAGCCGCATTAGACTGGGTAAAGAGCCGCATGTGGCTCGCGAGCCGCGGCTTGCCGACCACTGATATAAGCACATGGGGGCCATACAAACTACTGAGTACCATTGTGAGTTGCTGCAATGACATTTCAGCAAAATGGACTAGCCTGCTGCATCATTTTTTCATTATGATTTTCGGTGTGCCTTTGAATTCAGTCCTCTGTAAGTTGATAATTTTAATTTCCATCAAACGATGGGGCATCCTTACGTTCCTAACACATTACCCAGTCCATATCAGTATAGATATCCAGCATGATATTTTTCCCCATTGAGATCTGATATTCTTTCAAAGTGTTCCTTTAATTTTTTTGAGCAGTGTATCTTGAAAATCCAGGAAAGACATAAACCTTTGTTTGTTGGATGCGTCTGTAGGAAAAGGATGGAGGTACATCCCAAAATGGACTGTATGCATAGCTGCCAACATTTACAAATTTCCAGAGATGCCTTTATGCTGTGATTCCCACAATCCATTTTATGCAGAGAACATTCAGTTAAAATGAGCATGGTTCTGCATGCAGCATAGTAGAGATACAATATATTTCTTGGGGGTGGGCCGGGGTGTTCCTCGCTCTTGAATTGTGCATCACACATTTTAGAGCCTCAGCTGCTCTGCTGTGGTTTGCTTGTGAGTACTGGGAATGTTGGCAAGCAGGAGGTCAGACTAAACTTTCAGAGCCACACGCTGTAATCTACAGCCCTGGTGGGACAACTGATGAAAAGTGTAACTGCCCTGGTAATTCAGGGACAGTTGGTAAGTATGTGTATGTAGCAAACTCTCTGCTATTTTCAGCAGTATATTGTAGTTTTCTTGGGTGAGAGATGAGATGCAGCATGTGCAACAGCTGTATTCCCCTGTGGATTACTAGGGGACATTTAGCACACACAGAAAGATGGATGGATGCAGGTCACATACCCACAAAGCATAGGAGCAACAAGGTAGACAATCAACAAAGACAATCAAAACAATGCCTTAGTAAGCTTGTGACAAAACTATATTGAAGAGCTGCTTGCAAATGTTTCTTTAGTTTGTTAAACATCTATACAGTCTATCTTCATTACATTGATAAGTAATATTATTAACCTCTTTACAATTAGAGCTATTTCTTACGATTGTGTCCAGGACAAATGTTGCAGTACTGCAGTATATACATTAAACTGCAGTGGTGTACCTACTGTAGCACAGCCATAAACATGAGCTAATGGTCATCTGATCATATATGATTATCCTCATATAGGTAAGCATTAAAGGTGTCTGCAAAATGGGTGGCCAACTTTTGATTCATGGAAAAAGCTGCAAAAATGGGTGTAACACAACTACATTTATTTCCTATTTAATTGACTTTTAGTTTATTCTCCTGTGCCTGCTCCTTTGGTAACATGGAAATTCTTGGGTTTGAGAGTACTTACAGACTACTGCTTTGTATTTGAATATTCTTCACTAAGGGGCCCAACCACAAATAAATCAGTCTCATGCTACCTATTCTAATTTTTAAGATTACGTGCTCCTCCATATAACCATAGATTCAAACTAATCACAAACTGCATCTACTGTGCAGTAGTAGTCATTACTCCCCCCCTTCACCCAACCATTGACTGAAAATAGGGGAGGAAAGAGTAATAATGATGACTGCATGTGTTTCCTTGCAGGTAACCATGGTTAACAGAGGAAGAACAATGATTTCAAGCACCATCCCCCTTTTAAAGCTTCCAGTCTGTTATTCTAACTCAATCAGCATGACAGAGTGATCTCCAGCCTTTTCTTCGTCAACACTGACACCTGTGTTAATGAGAGAATCACTGAGATGATGTCAGCTGGTCCTTTTCTGGCAGGGCTGAAATGCAGTGGAAATGTTTTTTTTTTTGGGGAGGGGAGGGGATTATGTTTATTTTCATGCCAAAGAGGGACTTTGAAATTAATTGCAATTCATTTGATCACTCTTCATAACATTACAGAGTATACGCAAATTGCCATCATAGAAACTGAGGCAGCAGACTTTATGAAAATTAATATTTTTGTCATTCTCAAAATGTTTGGACAGGGCTGTACATATCTTGAGTTTCATTATCACTGGGCATTTGTGCTTCTCTGTGTAATGCAGGCAGATCATGTCTGCTCGGAGGGGCCATCAGGGTGCTGTACACAGCTTCCTGAGAATATCACAGCACCCTGCGTTAGTACTCTTTTCAAAAGCCCTCAGCCCTGATGCAAGCAGTGGGCTAAATATTGGGAGTAGTTGTGCAAATGTCAAAATGTCCTTATGAGTGCGTATCAGTTTGAGGAGCAGAGGTTCTTAGGTAGACTATATTTGCATACAAACTGTCCTAGATAAAGCCTACAAGTGATGCTGAGCCTTCATGATTGAAAGTACTCAAATCTAATAAAGGAAAGGGGCAGACCAAAGACAGTAAGACTGGGGAGGAAATAGCTAGATGACACCAAGCTAGAATGTCCTTCTCCTAAGCTCTATCTTACCTGCTGCAGCTTTAAATGCATACTCAAGATGCCCCTAGTGTGCTGTGGAATCAGAGTAAGCAATGATAATACAGGAGAGGAGCCTGCGCCGCTAACTGGAGTTCAGCTTTAACTCCCCTGTGTAATTTGCAATTTCATGCATGTCATGCTTCAGAAAGCTTTAAAAGACAATTACAGTAGTCACAGACTACCCACTGATAAAAAGGTGTTAAAAGTACAGCAAGGCCAGACAAGCAATAACATAACTTTAATAACATGATGCAGGCAAAAAGAAAACATGAAATCCAAGGAAGACTTTATTTACTTGTGTGTACCATCCCAAGAAAGATATGAACCAAAATATCCCACAGGACAATTATAGTGTGTGTGTATATATATATATATATATATATATATATATATATATATATATATATATATATATCTCAAACAAATTAAAGGAACACTTTGAAAACACATCAGATCTCAATGGGGAAAAATATCATGCTGGATATCTATACTGATATGGACTGGGTAATGTGTTCGGAACATAAGGATGCCTCATCGTTTGATGGAAGTAAAAATTATCAACCTAGAGATGAGTGAATGCAAAGACACCCCGACACACCTGGTGGAGACTGCAGAAGGGCGACAGCTTACACCTAGTTTTTGAGAAAGCGTCTATTTTCATTTACTGTCTCATATATGGGATGCCTCTAATTTGCATATAGGCACCTCTGAAGAAGAAGCTTAAAGCCCTGTCTCAAAACATGTCAGATCCTTCCTCTATATCATATCTATGTTAAAAAGGCTCCTTGCCTGTTACAATGACTGTGAGACCTCTTCGTGTTTTATGTAGCTGCTTCATGCTCTTATGTTATGTGTATTTTAATGTTTTGTATCAATAAAGTGTTTCATATTGTTTTTACAAAAGTTTACACAAATTTTCATGCTTCTAATAGTCCCAAAACAAGAGGGTATTCCATTTACTGTTTAAGTATGGGGATAATGGCACTTCCCTAGCACTATACCACATCTCACATAAATGAGCATCCAAACCTTACAGTATGAGGGCAGTCCTACTGCAAGGCAGCATTTTTACTTTCCCTGGAGTTCAGCTTTAAAAACACACAAAGATTTAAAAAAGTATTCTGTCCAAGTAGGAATGGAAGATGAGACTTGAAAGAGCATTTGTTGACCTTTTCAACTGCTAGATGTTTATTGATTGCTAAGCTTGTATACAGGAACACAAAGAATATCAATGTAATTTTGAGCTTTACTACTGAATGGCATAGTGACAAAAACAGTCTAGCAAGCAATCTATATCCAGAGCACAGAACTCTCATATGTATTGAACACAGAACATATTTTTTGCTGATAATCCATATGAGATGCCAAAATAGGGCTGCAGAGTAACACAGGGATTTCCCAGCTCATTTTTATTTTCAGTATTTGATGTCTTTCTTTAAAGGCAAAGATCCTATTTTATACTGTTTTTTTGTTGCACCCATATTTACAGTGTAACATGAAACATGATATAAAACACCATCCCCAAAACCTGAATTGTGGGGTGTTTCTCTACTGGGATTCCTAGCACAGTCCTGTTTTTCTTGTATGTTAGCACAGTTACCACAGTTGTGCAAGTCCTTGTACAGAACATGCCGGCAATCCCTCTTCCCTCACTGCTCTGCAGTTCATTCCTGTCCCAGGCTTACAGTTGAATTCCACGGCTGGGCAAAACCACGTTTTAAAACGTGTGTTTGCAAAACAGGTAGGGGGCGCACGCGAGGTGCGCCACCACCCTACCTGTCCTGCTGATCACAGCCGCGGATGTCAGTTGCCGGGTCACAGCCGGTCGTTACCGGCTGTGTCCTGCCAATTAGCGGCAATCACTGACAGAGAGCAGGGCTGCAGTAGCTCTGCTTTCTGTCAGTTCCCTGTCAGCTCCTGACATGCTGAGCCGGAGAGAAGAGTTTATCTCTCCTGATCAGCTGCCCCCCCCCCCCCTGCAGTACACACCCCCGCCCCCTAGTAAAACACTCCCCTCACACAGTTAACCCTTTCAGTAAACAAAAACGTTAACCCCTTCCTCCACAGTGCTATTAGTACAGTGTTAGTGTTTTTTTTTTTGCACTAATCACTGTATTGGTGTCACTGGGGATGTTAGTGACCCCAAGTCAGTTCCCCCCCAGTATCAGAATGTCCGCCGCAGTCCCGCAGTCCCGCCATAAATTGCTGATCGCTGCCATAAGTCGCTGATCGTCGCCATTATTAGTCTAAAAAAAAATTAAAAATCCCAGTATCTTTACCGCCATTTGTAAATGCTATAACTTTCACGTAAACCAAATAATTTACACGTATTGGGGTTTTTTTTTAGCAAAGACATGTCGCAGAATACATTTTGGCTGAAATTTATGCCGAAACTTGATTTTTACATTTTTTTTACTGGACATGTTTTATAGCAAGAAGTCCAAAATATTGTTTTTTTTTCTCAAAATCGTCAGCCTTTTTTTTTATAGCGCAAAAAATAAAAAACGCACAGGCGATCAAATACCACCGAAAAAAAGCTCTATTTGTGTGAAAAAAAGGACATAAATTTAATTTATGTACCGTATTGCATGACCGCACAATTGTCCGTTAAACTAGCGCAGCGCTGTATAGCAAAAAAATGGTGTAAATTGCAGTATCTATACCATAGTTTATAGACGCTATAACTTTCACACAAAGCAATCAATATACACTTATTGGGATTTTTTTTTACCAAAAACATGGAGCAGAATACATTTTGGCCTGAATTTATAACTAACTTTGAGTTTACTATATATTTTTTATAGCGGAAAGTAAAAAATATAGTTTTTCTTCAAACTTTTTGGTCTTTTTTTGTTTATAGCGTGAAAAATAAAAAGCGCACAGGTGATCAAATACCACCGAAAGAAAGCTCTATTTGTGTGAAAAAAAGGACGTATATTTCGTTTCAGTGGAGCATTGCATGACCGCGCAATTATTAGTTGAATTAGTGCAGCGCCAAGTAGCAAAAAGAGGCCTGGTCATTAAGGGGGGTAAATCCTCAGGAGGGCAAGTGGCTAGAGAAGCCACATTTCAGTTCATGTCCAAATTGTAATGATATCAATTTTCATGGAATATTACTCCCTCTATGGACATGTGTCTATTTACACCCGCCTGCATCCAATCTGCTAAAAACAGACGGATGGGGATCCATTCCTCGTCCATCTAGCAGATCGGATGACAGTTGGAAGTAAATGGACAGGTGCTTCGTTTACATCCAACCACCCATAAAAGAAAGAGGCCTGTGTCCGTGTCCACTCTGCGTAAGTGGAGTCCACCCATGTGAAAGGGACCTCTCTGTAGATGCTATAACTTAAAAAAAAAACAATTAATATACACTTAGTGGGATTTTTTTTCATCAAAGACATGTACATTTTGGCATAAATTTATGAAGAAATGTTATTTTTGTTATTGGAATTGTTTTATGACAGGAAGTATAAAATATTTTTTTTTCCAGAATATTCAGCCTTTTTTCATTTATATATTTAAAAATTCAAAAACACAGTGGTGATCAAATACCACCAAAAGAAAGCTCTATTTGTGTGTAAAAAAATTATATAAATTACATTTGGGTAGCGCAGAGCTGAATAGCAAAAATGCCCTGGTCATGAAGGGTGTAAAACCTTTTGGAGCTCAAGTGGTTGATGTTGCTGCATTTACTAGTTTTTGTTTGCAAAATGAGCACTATGCCTTTAACAAAACATGTAATCCGAACATGTAATCTATGTACTTCGTTGCCCATGCAGTCTGTTGTATGTGAGTCGTACAAAACTCACACTACGGAAACATATAGGTGAACACTGCCAATTTATTAAAGACGACTATGATAAACATAGCCTTCCCCACCATTTCTTTCACCATCACAACAAGGACTTTGGATCCACGGAGGTTATGGCCATTGAATGCATTGATAACAAATCCCTTACTCAAAATGAAAGATTCTCCCTCCTATGTAGAAAGGAAACTTTCTTGATTTTTAAATTGGGTTTCATGACCCCCAATGATCTGAATGAAGACCCAGAGGTCCATAGTGTGATTTGATCAATATGTGTTCTTATTCCAAGGTAGATTAAATATGGAACAACATCCATTAATATTATATATATAATGATATATATATATATATATATATATACATACACACTATATTACCAAAAGTACTGGGACACTCCTCCAAATCATTGGATTCAGGTGTTCCAATCACCTCCATGGCCACAGGTGTATAAAATCAAGTACCTAGGCATGCAGACTGCTTCTCCAAACATTTGTGAAAAAACGGGTCGCTCTCAGGAGCTCTGTGACTTTAAGCATGGTACTGTGATAGGTTGCCACCTGTGCAATAAGTCCATCTGTGAAATTTCCTTGCTACTAAATATTCCGCGGTCAACTGTGAGTGGTATTATAACAAAGTGGAAGCAACTATGAACAACAGAAATTCAGCCACAAAGTGGTAGGTCACGTAAAATGACAGAGCAGGGTCAGCGCATGCTGAAGCACACAGTGCAGAGAAGTCGCCAACTGTCTGCAGAGCCAATAGCTAAAGACCTCCAAACTTCTGCCTTCAGATTAGTAGAACACCAATGCATAGAGATCTTCATGGAATGGGTTTCCATGGCAGAGCAGCTGCATCCAAGCCTCACATGACCAAGTGCAATGCAAAGTGTTAAAGTGTTGGATGTAGTGGTGTAAAGCACATCATCACTGGACTCTAGAGCAGTGGAGACATGTTCTCTCGAGTGACAAATCACGCTTCTTTGTCTGGCAATCCGATGGACGTATCTGGGTTTGGCAGTTGACAGGAGAATGGTACTTGCCTGACTGCATTGTGATAAGTGTAAAGTTTGGTGGAGGGGGGATTATGGCGTGGGGTTGTTTTTCAGGGGTTGGGCTTGGCCCCTTAGTTCCAGTGAAGTAAACTCTTAAGGTGTCAGCATACCAAGACATTTTCAATTTCATGCTCCCAACTTTGTGGGAACAGTTTGGGGATGGCCCCATTCCTGTTTTAACATGACTGCGCACCAGTGCACAAAGCAAGGGCCATAAAGACATGGATGAGCGAGTTTGGAGCAGAGGAACTCGACTGGCCTGCACAAAGTCCTGACCTCAACCCAATAGAACACCTTTGGGATGAATTAGAGCAGAGACTGAGAGCTAGGCCTACTCGTCTGACATCAATGCCTGACCTCACAAATGTGCTTCTGGAAGAATGGTCAAACATTCCCATAGAGACACTCCTAAACCTTGTGGACAGCCTTCCCAGAAGAGTTGAAGCTGTTATAGTTGCAAAGGGTGGGCCAACTCAATATTGAACCCTACTAAGAATGGGATGCCATTAAAATTCATGAACATGTAAAGGCAGGTGTCCCAATGCTTTTCGCAATATAGTGTATATAATATTTTTCAATTCTTTCATATTCTTTCCAATGTTTCATTGTTTTCATTATATACTACTTACTATTTACCCTTGTTGTTGTGACATGAAATAATACCAACCAGCTGCTTTTAATTTTTAATTTGATTTTTATTTAGGTAAAATAAAGGTTTTTAACTGTAGTATTTGAATAGAATATGATGTATTTATCATTTGCTAGTATATTTTACTATGAGGATTTCTTGTGGCATAGGTAACATTTTTTTCTACACTAATATACTGTATGGCATATGTGTATGTGCCTTTAACCACTTCCCGAACGGCCGTTGCATATAAACGGCCGGACGGTGGTACTGCAGGGCTCCCCGCACCCTGCTTGTGTGCGCTCCCTGGGCGCACGCAGCACCGCGATCCGGTGCCCGCTGTGTCCTCCGGACACAGTGAAACACCGATCGTCGGACGGGACCTCTGTACGAGGTCCCGATCATGTGATCACTGATTGGCCAATCAGTGATCACATGCAAAGCAGTAAGCAAGATGTCACTTGTGACATCATTGCTTACTACATGTGAAATCTGTGAATGATCACAGAGGTTACATGGTACAAGGCTATTCACAACAGCCTTGTACCATGTGACAAGCTGTGACCAATCACAGCTCACTCAGTACTTCTCAATGAGTGCAAGAATGCAGACAGAGAGAAGGAGAAATGATTGCTTTTACATCCTATATGGGTGTAAAAGCAATCAGTGTAAACAAAAAAAAAAAATCTTCATCACCCCCCCACAAGTAGTACAGTGTCACCATGGTGACACTGTACTGCTAGGGTGACAGTATGTAAAAAAAAAAATAATAATAATATAAAAAAATAAAATAAAAATGTAAAAAAAAATGTTTAAAAATGATAATTTTTGGTAATAAACTAATTTGGATTTTTTTTTTTACTAAAAAGATAAAAAAGAATAAATTTTGGCCAAGATTAATGAAGAAATATTATTTATTTGCAAACTTTTATAAAAAAACACTTTTTTTCAAAATTTTTGGACATTTTCATTTACATAGCAAAAAAAATAAAAATCCCAGCGGTGAATAAATACCAGCAAAATAAAGCTTTATCTGTCTCAAAAAAATGGTAAAAAATTCATTTGGGTACAGTGTTGCATGACCGCGCAATTGTCATTCAAAGTGTGATAGCGCTGAAAGCTGAAAATTGCCCTGGTCAGGAAGGGGGTAAAAGTATCTGGTCTGGAAGTGGTTAAAAACCCTGGTCCTCCTAGCCCACCCCCTTTGTTGAGGTCAGCCTTTAAGTCCCAGTCCCTTTCACTTGCCTGTTTGACTTTGACAAAGCACTATCGTGTGAAACGCGTCATCATGGCAATGTCTATGTGTCCTGCAGGCTGTTCTCACCCAGCTCTATTCCACTGAGGGTTAAAGATGATTGCTCTGTTCCTGCTGCAGTTCTCTCAAGGCTACTTCTGGTGTATCTCACTGTGGTTTGAGGCGG
The DNA here is from genome assembly GCF_062004578.1 of Staurois parvus. Lineage (NCBI taxonomy): Eukaryota > Metazoa > Chordata > Amphibia > Anura > Ranidae > Staurois > Staurois parvus. The sequence goes on from NW_028318468.1 coordinate 4,206,042, forward strand.
TCCTCCTGGTCCATCCGCAGTCTTGCTAAGGTCACTTCCGGTGTGCACCTGATCGTCACTTCTGGTGTGCGGCCCTCACGGCTTAACGCTGTCAGCCATAGAGGCTGGCATAATACACACATCATGCAGGCCTATCAGCCCACCCTGAACGAGGCCGAGACCAACATGGAATGATTTACTACATTGCCACCCACCTTCCCAGTCACAACTCCACCGGATCGGTATGTCACAGCGTACCCTTGCCACAGCACAGCTCATAGTCTTCATCTGCTTATAACCTATGCTATATATAACTCCTTATTGTTGGACAGTTCATTGATGGACATTGCATTGCTGGTCAGTCTATTACTGGACAATATATCATATATTCTTATCAAGTTTCATTACATCATTCTTTATACTTTACAGTTTAATGAATTTCATTATATCACTGGATCTACATATTACATATCCCAGTGTGACTACTACTTTTTTGCGGTCTTCACCCATAGCACTCTTCTTCAGTATGTATGACATCATACATTGTTTCTAGTTGTTCCTAGAGCAGCTTGTGGTGTTGACCCAAATGCGGTTAAGCTATTATATCTATAAATTTAGACACCAGTACCCATGAGTTAATTCTTTTGCCTTTAACAAAAACTTTATCCTGATTGGTGGTATTTTCCAATGATTGTCCACCTAAATTATCTTATGCAAGAAAGAAAAAAGTCTTTTTTAACAGTGTTAATTTCGTTGACAAAAATACTTTCGTCATATTTTTCACTAGTGGCATGTTTTCAGTGACGAAAACAATGAAAATAAATTCAAATTCTTGTCAACTGACGAAAAACTTTAACGAAAATCAACTCCAATTTTCATCAACGAACAAAAATGGAACGAAAATGTGAGGGAGGAACATTTCTCCAAGTGAACTTTTGCTTTCCTCCGAGGTTCACCTGTACGGCTTGCAAACCACATGGTGAGTGTTTCCTCTCCCAGAAAAGTAGCAGTACTTAGCACTGTGCATTACAGTCTCCCTAGACCGGGTGTCGGCAACCCGCGGCTCCAGAGCCGCATGCGGCTCTTTTTCACCTTTGCTGCGGCTCCGGAGCACACTGCCCACCAGGTGACAGGCAATAGGGTTGCCGTAGCTCAGTGGTCGGCAAGCCGCGGCTCTTTTAACCTCCCTGGCGGTTTTCCCGAGTGTAGCTCGTGGTAGAATTTCTATACCACGAGCTACACTCAGGCTTACCATGCGGCGCTGCTCTGGGGGTCCCTGCAGCACTTACCTTGTCCTTCGTTCCCGCGATGTGTCCCCTGCAGCGTCCCCGGCCATCTCCTCCGGCCGATGCCGGCATCCGGCTTCTGTGTTCCGGTCCCCGTGACGTCGGGACGTACAGGCGCCGCCGGCGGCGGGAAATTTAAAAAATTTAAAAAATGTCTTTTTTTTTTTTTCAATTTTCAATAGTAAAACATTGCTGTTTCATCCCATTTCACATACATATTGTCCCTAGTGCTTTGTCCTGTGCCCTGCCTGCATTTTGTCTGTTCTTTCTGCCTGGAAACTTAGAAAAGTCCATGGCGTCCAAAAAGCGTCCCTTTAGGTCAAAAGCGGTTTTAGACCGGCTAGAGAACAGCGATAGTAAATCAGAACCACTTGCAGAATTGAGTGATAATGATTTGTGGGGAAATTTTCCTAAAAATTACAGCCTACAATAAAAAACTATTTCCATGCGAAAAAATGGTACCGCTTTCAGCACAAAAAATCGGAAGGAATCATACCGCCAGGGAGGTTAATGCAGCTCTTCTGTGTGCCGGGCGCCCGCTCCCCTCCCTCCTCTCGGGCGGCCGCCCCAAAAGTCAGGACTCTGCAGCTAGCCTAGCAATGGGCAAACTACGGCCCGGCGGACTTTATATTCCGGCCCGCGGAGCGTGGCAAACATTGGCTGTCAGGATGTAGGCGGGGCAGCGTGACGAACTCCTCTCCTCTCACAGTCCGCCCTGAAGACCAGAACTGCGCGGGAACACGGCGAGAGGAACGCGCGGAGTACAGGTAAGTGAATTGACACAATATGGGAATGAATTACTATAGGGGGGATGAATTACTATAGGGGGGATGAATTACTATAGGGGGGATGAATTACTATATGGGGGATGAATTACTATAGGGGGGATGAATTACTATTGGGGATGAATTACTATATGGGGGATGAATTACTATAGGGGGGATGAATTACTATAGGGGGGATGAATTACTATGGGGGATGAATTACTATATGGGGGATGTATTTTCAGTTTTAAAAATGTGGCTCTCAAAATAAATTTTAATCGTGGTTTTGGCGAGATTTGGCTCAGTTGAAAAAAAAGGTTGCCCACCACTGACCTAAGGCTATGATTGTGATTATGATGATACACTGTGGCCCTGATTAACCCTTTGCTTACTGGGCCCTTAAACCCCCTTCATGACCAGAGCGCTTTTTGCAATATATGCAGTGTCGGATTTGTTTTAAATGTTGCAATGGTTTTGCGGCTCCCAGTCTTTTTTTCCCTCTCGGAAACGGGTCCAAGTGGCTCTTTATGTCTTAAAGGTTGCAGACCCCTGCCCTAGACCATCAAATTCTCTGTCTTCACCATGTGCACTCCCTCACTCCCATAAATAATAACATGTTATTAGATACTTACTCCAGGAATATATAATGAGTTTGGAAATTCTAGAGAAAATATTAAATAATACATTACAATTTAACTAAATCCATTAGATTTTAGTTGACTAAAATGTAGTGGAGATTATAGTGGACTATAATGTACTGAAGATTTTATTCGACTAAAATACAACGAAAACTAAAACAATTCAGATGACTAAAATACGACTAAAATTGAAATGGCATTTTGGTCAGAGTATGACTAAAACTATGCCCTGGTTCACACCAATGCAGTTTGAGTATTCTCCTTTTCTGGAGTGGTTTTAGTGGTATGTTTTGCATTTTTGAAGTGTGTTTTGATGCATTTTGCAATATTCTTTGGGGGGGGGGGCAACTTGTTGCCGGGCAGATTAACAATGCAAAATGCATCATAAACGTGTCAAAAACACACGAGTTTTCTGCAGCGTCTCCATTGAAGTCTAATGAACCAAAAATGCACCGTTTTGCATTTGAAAAAGTCCCTGACCCTTTCCAAAAACACAGCGGATCAAAAATGCATAGATATGAACATGTCCCACAGGAAACTATGTTAAATAGACTGTACTGTGTTTCTGCAAAAAGTACTAAAAAACGCATTGGTGTGAACCAGGCCTAAACCTAAGTTTGATGTCAAAATTAACACTGCTTTGCACTTTTCTCTTATAGTAGACCACATAAACAACACAAAACTTTTTTCTACAAAATAGGAAAAAAATGCAAATCAGGCATAGCAAAACTTGACAGAAAACCTGCCATAAGAAGAAACTGATGACCTCTTTTGAAAATTGTAGTTCCTGGCAATATGTTTGTTTCTCAATAAAAAAAAAATGGGAGCATTAGACCTATAACACATTTTTTTTATGTGTGTGCTTTGCCATATACACTCAGGCATGTTGTGGTGAGCCTTGGGCACACATGCTGTGCATGTGTTTTAAGGATGCTCATTTTTTTCTAATGGCTCCCAAGGATCATTCATTCAGTAAACAATACATCAGATGAAGATGCACCACAATTCATATATCAGAGCACATAGGGGAAAAAAAGAGCCAGGTATGCTTTTCTGGTGTGTGAATGTGCTTTAAAGCAGTATGAAACCGAAAAGCAAATATTTATTTTATATTGAAATATATATATATATATGTATATATATATACATAATGTAAAGCGCTGAGCAAACTGTCGGCGCTATATAAGTCCTTTATAATAATTATATATATATATATACAGTTGTGTTCAAAATAATAGCAGTGTGTTGAAAAATGTGAATAAAGCTCAAAATCCTTCCAATAGCTTTTATTTCCATACACACAAATGCATTGGGAACACTACACATTCTATTCCAAATCAAAACATGAAGAAAAATATATCAAATTTGTGTTGTTCCTCTAAAAAAATTGAGGAAAAGTGAATATTAGACTGTTCAAAAAAATAGCAGTGTTTGTATTCTTCTTTACAAACTCAAACATTCACTATATAAACTGAAAAATGTTTGAAGATTTTGATTTCCTTTGAATCACTTAATGAATGTTTAGTTGTATAAGCACTGTTTCTGAGAACTGCTGTACATCTGTGTTGCATGGAGTCAACCAACTTCTGGCACCTGTGAACAGGTATTCCAGCCCAGGATGATTGGACTACATTCCACAGTTCTTCTCTATTTCTTGGTTTTGCCTCAGAAACTGCATTTTTTATGTCACCCCACAAGTTTTCTATTGGATTAAGATCCGGGGATTGGGCTGGCCACTCCATAACGTCAATCTTGTTGGTCTGGAACCAAGATGTTGCACGTTTACTGGTGTGTTTGGGGTCGTTGTCTTGTTGGAACACCCATTTCAAGGGCATTTCCTCTTCAGCATAAGGCAGCATGACCTCTTCAAGTATTCTGATGTATTCAAACTGATCCATGATCCCTGGTATGCGATAAATAGGCCCAACACCGTAGTATGAGAAACATCCCCATATCATGATGCTTGCACAACCATGCTTCACTGTCTTCACAGTGTACTGTGGCTTGAATTCAGTGTTTGGGGGTCATCTGACAAACTGTCTCTGCCCACTAGACCCAAAAAGAACAATCTTACTTTCATCAGTCCACAAAATGTTGCGCCATTTCTCTTTAGGCCAGTCAATGTGCTCTTTGGCAAATTGTAACCTCTTCAGCACGTCTTTTTTTTCAACAGTGGGACTTTGCGGGGGCTTCTTGCAGATAGCTTGGCTTCACATAGGCGTCTTCTAATTGTAACAGTACTCACAGGTAACTTTACACCTTTCATCTTCCTGGAGCTTTTTGCTGGCTGAGTCCTTGCCATTTTGGCTATTCTATCCATTCGAATGGTAGTTTTTTGCTTTCTTCCATGTCTTTCAGGTTTTGGTTGCCATTTTAAAGCATTTGCAATCATTTCAGCTGAGCAGCCTATCATTTTCTGCACTTCTTTATATGTTTTCTCCTCTCCAATCAACTTTTTAATCAAGGTACGCTGTTCTTCTGAACAATGTCTGGAACGACCCATTTTCTTCAGAATTTCAGAGAGAAATGCTCTGTAATCAGCATGTACAACATTTGCTGCCTTCCTTCCTTAAATAAGGGCAACAATTGCCACCTGTTTTTCAAAGAATGAATGACCTCACTAATGGAACTCCACACTGCTATTATTTTGAACATGCCCCTTTCAATTAGTGATTCAATTACACAGAATCAGCAGCATGCATGTCATGACTGTTGGGTCTGTTGGTTTTCTATTACTCTACTACACCTGCTAGTAAATTATTTGCCATGTAGAAATATCATTTCTACCAAAAACAGTGATTGATCAGGTTAGTGATGTCTGACTGCTTTATTTTGAACACAACTGTATATATACAGTTGCAAGAAAAAGTATGTGAACCCCTTGGGATTACGTGGAGTTTTGCATGAATTGGGCATAAAATGTGCTCTGAACGTCATCTAAGTCACAACAATAGAAGAACACAGTCTGCTGAACATAATACTACACAAACATTAGATGTTGCCATGGTTTAATTGCACATAACATGTAAACATTCACAGTGCAGGGAGGAAAAAGTATGTGAGGCCCTAGCTTAATGACTTCTCCCAGAGCTAATTGGAGCCAGGAGTGAGCCAACCTTGACTCCAATCAGTGTGATGATATTGGATGTGTTGCTGACAGCGGTCCTGCCCTTAAAAAACAGACACCTGTTTTGGGTTTACTGGTTTCAAGAAGCACTGTCTGATGTGAACCATGCCTCGCAGAAAAGAGCTCTCAGAAGACCTACGATCAAGAATTGTTGACTTGCATGAAGCTGGAAAGAGTTACAAAAGTATCTCCAAAAGCCTTGATGTTCATGTGTCCACGGTAAGACAGACTGTCTACAAATGGAGAAAGTTTAGCACTGTTGCTACTCTCCCTAGGCGTGGTCGTCCTGTAAAAATGACTGCAAGAGCACAGCGCAGAATGCTGCATGAGGTAAAGAAGAATCCCAGAGTGTCAGCTAAAGACCTACAGAAATCTCTGGCACATGCTAACATTTTTGGTGACACATCTACAATAAGGAAAACATTAAACAAGAATGGAGTACATGGGAGGACACCACAGAGGAAGCCATTGCTGTCCAAAAAGAATATTGCAGCACATTTGAAGTTTGCAAAAGAGCACCTGGATGTTCCACAGCACTACTGGCAAAATATACTGTGGACAGATGAAACCAAGATTGAGTTGTTTGGGAAGAACACACAACACTATGTGTGGAAAAAAAAAGGCACAGCACACCAACATCAAAACCTCATCCCCACTGTAAACATGGTGGAGGGAGCATCATGGTTTGGGGCTGCTTTGCTGCCTCATGGCCTGGACGGATTGTTGTCATTGATGGGAAAATGAATTCCAGAGTGTATCAAGACATTTTGCAGGAAAACGTACGACCATCTGTCCGCCAACTGAAGCTCCCCAGAGGATGGGTGATGCAACAGGACAATGACCCAAAGCATACAAGTAATTCAACAAAACAATGGCTGCAACAGCACAGAATATGCCTTCTGGAGTGGCCCAGTCAGAGTCCTGACCTCAACCTTGAAATGCTGTGGCATGACCTTAAGAGAGCGATTCACACCAGACATCCCAAGAATATTGCTACACTGAAACCGTTTTGTGAAGAGGAGTGGTCCAAAATTACTCCAGATCGTTGTGCAGGTCTGATCTGCAACTACAGGAAACGTTTGGTTGAGGTTATTGCTGCCAAAGGAGGGTCAACCAGTTATTAAGTCCAAAGGTTCACATACTTTTTCCTCCCTGCACTGTGAATGTTTACATGTTATGTGCAATTAAACCATGGCAACATCTAATGTTTGTGTAGTATTATGTTTAGCAGACTGTTTTCTTCTATTGTTGTGACTTAGATGACGTTCAGAGCACATTTTATGCCCAAATCATGCAAAACGCCACGTAATCCCAAGGGGTTCACATACTTTTTCTTGCAACTGTATATATATATATATATATATATATATATATATATATATAAATATAAATAAAATGGCTGCATTAGCTTTCTTTTTTAGGCTTTCTCTACCTTATTTTCATCTGGTGATCCAGCCAGTAAGTCAGTTGTTTTTTTCTCCTGCAAATCATTTAGCATGCTTTTATTTATACATGTAAAACCTTTATCCCAAAAGAACAAAACACACTGCTTGTATAACTGCAGTGTGAGCTGGAATTTTGCTTCAATTTGTTGGTATATCTAAATCTGCTAGTACATCTAATACTTCCCTCCTCCCAGACTGACAATGCTGCTGTCCAAAGGTGCCCCCTGTGCTCCTTCATCCAGAGTGGGGGCATGCTGATGTAGGAGATGTATTACTGACCACATCATCAAGTTAAAAAGGAGAGGAAAAAAAATTTAATAAAACAACTAATGCAGCCTCCACATCTAAGGATTGGTAAGCTGCAATATATCACATGTTTGGTTTTGGGTTTTTAAGGACACAAAGGATATTAATGGACACAGGTTCTACAATGTGCATCAACACATCAAGCAACATATATCACTGATGTATAAGAGCGACTCACTTTTGATACTTGAATCTCAGTATGATATTACAGTATCCCTTTGCTAATGAGTCCTTGTATTAGACATAACTCACTGATTGCTTTTTTTCTGCACAGAAAATATAAGACTTGATTTATGAAAATTGAAGCAAGAAAAATGGGAGCTTTTGCCCACAGCAATCAGATTCCTTATTCATTTGAAAGAATAAAAGTGTTTAAAAGGATAAGAAAAGACATTGCATTCTTACAATTCAAATCCTAAGAGAGTACCCACTACTGATGTTATGCTAATTTTAAAATATTGTTTTTAAGTCCTGCTCATAAAAAAATGCTGACATGTTACAAACAGGGATGAGTTAAAGTCTCATGTCTAAACAGTGCATTTACAGAACCAGTGAAAGAAATAATAGGCCAGAAAGTAGGTTATCTGTCATATTAAAGGGCAATAGAAAGAAATTTAAATTATAGTTCAGAATAAATGGAATTTTGCAGATGAACATCTAGAGCTGCAGTGAGCACACTAGAAAATGGAAAGATTAATATGAAATGAAATGGTCAGGTCAAGTTTCCTGTCATCTATGGCACTTTCACAGTCTCCATAGCTAATAAAATTTATTTTAGGGCTGTAACATTTTATTTATCAGAATCTAAATGGCATGACATGAAATGTGACTTTCCCAAGAGAAGCTAGTTTTCAGAAAGTAAGCTATATGTCATTAGGCAAAGAAAACATGCTGCAATCTAACAAGGAATTTTAGTCTCTTTTTGCTTTGGCTCCGCCACCTACGACATTAATATGTTTGTTATTCTGGAGTGTGCATAGATTTGTTGAAGGGCTCCAGCTTGGCCTTCAGGTCCCAGCAGAGACCTGCAGCACATCTGTGTACAATCAGGGGAAGGGGGTTTCCGCACATGCGCAGGCGTGTTGAGGTTTGGGACTTCCATACAATTTTGTCTAGGGGATTGGAGAAGGGAGATGTACTGTATACTTACCTAATCCTCCATCCTCCCCGAGACCGGTCCCTGAAGCTCCTGACCCAATCTCCTCCACCCTGCCGCATTCTAGCGGTATTGTGCGGTGGAATGTCCCTGACATCATCAAGCCCATAGACCTGCTCTGCACATGAGGACATAAGGAACATTCCATCACTGGATCATGGGGGAGCACCGTTTGCCACTGGATTAGAAGACCCGGTAAGTATAAGCTTTCTGGTCGCCCCTGGACAAATCAGCAGTTAACCAGCGCAGTGCGGGCACAGACTCACTGCATGGGAAAATTTATTCTTCCCCAGATTCGGACTTTATGAAAATAAAGGTCACTCTGCCACCTGAACCAAGAGCTGGTAAGCTGCAATATACTGAGTTTTTTCCAGGCACATTTTTGGAGCACGTCTGAGAACTATACAGAGAATTTATACACTAAATATGCCTCTAACATGCCAAATATGCTGTACAACTGACTCATAGGGAGGCATGGAAACTAGCCTATGGATTTATCTGTGAAAATATATACAGTGCCTTGAAAAAGTATTCATACCCCTTTAAATTTTCCACATTTTGTCATGTTACAACCAAAAACATAAATGCATTTTATAGGGATTTTATGTGATAGACCAACACAACGTGGCACATAATTGTGAAGTGGAAGGAAATTGATAAATGGTTTTCAAAATGTTTTACAAAAACAATACCTGGAAAGTGTGGCATGCATTTGTATTCAGCCCCCTTTACTGTGATACCCCTAACTAAAATCTAGTGGACCATTTGCCTTCAGATGTCACCTAGCTAGTAAATAGAGTCCACCTGTGTAATTTAATCTCAGTATAAATACAGCTGTTCTGTGAAGCCCTCAGAGGTTTGTTAGAGAACATTAGTGAACAAACAGCATTGTGAAAGCCAAGGAACACACCAGACATGTCAGGGATAAAGAGAGGTTTAAATCAGGGTTAGTTTATAAAAAAAATCCCAAACTTTAAACATCTCACAGACCACTGTTCAATCCATCATTCCAAAATGGAAAGAGTATGGCACAACTGCAAACCTACCAAGACATGGTTGTCCACCTAAACTGACAAACTGACAGGTAAGGAGAGTATTAATAAGAGAAGCAGCCAAGAGGCCCATGGTGACTCTGGAGGAGCTGCAGAGATCCACAGCTCAGATGGGAGAAATCTGTCCACAGGACAGCTATTAGTCGTGCACTCCACAAATCTGGCCTTTATGGAAGAGTGGCAAGAAGAAAGCCATTGTTGAAAGAAAGCCATAAGAAGTCTTGTTTTCAGTTTGCGAGAAGCCATGTGGGGGACACAGCAAACATGTGGAAGAAGGTGCTCTGGTCAGATGTGACCAAAATTTAATTTTTTGTCCTAAAAGCAAAACACTATGTGTGGTGAAAAACCAGCACTGCACATCACCCTAAACACACCAACCCCACTGTGAAACATGGTGGTGGCAGCATCATGTTGTGGGGATGCTTTTCTTCAGCAGGGACAGTTGATGGGGAGATGGAGCCAAATACAGGGCGATCTTAAAAGAAAACCTGTTAGAGTCTGCAAAAGACTTGAGACTGGGACAGAGGTCCACCTTCCAGCAGGACAACGACCCTAAACATACAGCCAGAGCTACAACGGAATCATTTAGATCAAAGCATATTCATGTGTCAGAATGGCCCAGTCAAAGTCCAGACCTAAATCCAATTGAGAATATGTGGCAAGCCTTAAAAATTGCTGTTCACAGATGCTCTCCATCCAATCTGACAGAACTTGAGCCTTTTTGCAAAGAAGAATGGGCAATCATTTTACGCTCTAGATGTGCAAAGCTGGTAGAGACATCCCCAAAAAGATTTGCAGCTGTAATTGCAGCAAAAGGTGGTCGTACAAAGTATTAACTTAACTGTGCCACTCTGTGTTGGTCTATCACATAAAATCCCAATAAAATACACTTACGTTTTTGGTTGTAACATGACAAGATGTGGAAAATTTCCAGGGGTATGAATACTTTTTCAAGGCACTATATATAAACAATTTCAGTCTTTCAAAATATATATATCACCTACGATATCCATGAAACAAATCAGTTTTAAACCAAAATGAATAATATATTTACTTCTGTGTTAATCGCCACAGCAATGCCAAACCTGAAAACATTTAAAATTATTAGGAGGCAGACATCTGACTCAATTCTTTACACACATTTAGACTTTGTGAATTGCTAATTTAGCTATATTTATTTAAGGGAATGGACAAAGACTGAAGACTGCATGAAACATTTATCCAGCAGCGCTTACAAACAATTATGTCTAATTAATTGAACATGTACAATTAGAGGCATATTGTAAAAAAGCATTTGGAGGCAAATCAATGGTGTTCACCTTGCTCCCAGGTTACTTTTTAAATGTGTGCTGAAACTATACAGAAAGTCAGTTCATGATAACAGGGTGTATTTGCACTACTTGATTTCCTAAGAAATTGTTTCAATTGTTGTCTATGTGCCCTATGTGCCCTGTTCACAACATACATGTGCAGTGGTGTGCAGAAAAACTCAGCTCAATGGAAGTGGAATGAACAACCCTTAAAGTGGAATTAAACTGCAGAAAGGCAGAATCAATTTTGGGCCTTCCCATTAGCTTTTAGCTACAATGTGCAAGTATGCACAACATATTTGTACTTTATGGTGCACTATGCAAAGCTCCTTCCTCCAGTGCTACAATGTCCACACTCCCTCTTTCGCTGGACCTTCTATCTCAGCGGTTCTCAACCTGGGGGTCGCGACCCCTTTGGGGGTCGAACGACGCTTCCACAGGGGTCGCCTAAGACCATCGGAAAACACATATTTCCGATGGTCTTAGGAACCGAGACACCGCTCCTCGCCGCCGCCGCCGCCGTCGTCTCCAGGTGTGGGCGGGATGACATGCCGCCCCTGTCATCTGGACACACCTCGAGATCAATCCTCGCCTGTGATTGGCAGCCGGCACTGTAGCTCAGGAGAGGCACACAGGCGGCCAATCACCGGCAAGGAGGTGGAGCTTGGAGAGGAGGAGCCGAGCGGCACCGCGAAGATCGAGCGAGTGAAGAGGAGGAGAGCGGCCGGAGAAGGAAGACATCTGACAGGTAAGTGTCGGTACCATGGGAGAGGGAGGGAGCGAGCGAGCCCAGGCTGGAGCAGGGGTCTGCAAGGTAAGTATCATTGGTGTCAGTGGGAATAGTGCCCCATCATTGGTGTCACTAATACCAATGGTGGGGCACTATTCCTCCCACTGACACCAACGATGGGACACTATTCCTCCCACTGACACCAATGATGGGGCACTATTCCTCCCACTGACACCAACGATGGGGCACTATTCCTCCCCCAAATGACACCAACGATGGGGCACTATTCCTCCCCCACTGACACCAAGGATGGGGCACGATTCCTCCCCCCACTGACACCAACGATGGGGCACAATTCCTCCCCCCACTGACACCAAGGATGGGGCACTATTCCTCCCCCCACTGACACCAAGGATGGGGCACTATTCCTCCCCCCACTGACACCAAGGATGGGACACTATTCCTCCCCCCACTGACACCAAGGATGGGGCACGATTCCTCCCCCCACTGACACCAACGATGGGGCACAATTCCTCCCCCCACTGACACCAAGGATGGGGCACTATTCCTCCCCCCACTGACACCAAGGATGGGGCACTATTCCTCCCCCCACTGACACCAAGGATGGGACACTATTCCTCCCCCCACTGACACCAAGGATGGGGCACTATTCCTCCCCCCACTGACACCTATGATGGGGCACTATTCCCCCCACTGACACCTATGATGGGGCACTATTCCCCCCACTGACACCAATGATGGGGCACTATTCCCCCCACTGACACCTATGATGGGGCACTATTCCTCCCCCCACTGACACCAATGATGGGGCACTATTCCTCCTCCCACTGACACCAATGATGGGGCACTATTCCTCCCACTGACAGCAATGATGGGGCACTATTCCTCCCACTGATACCAATGATGGGGCACTATTCCTCCCACTGATACCAATGATGAGGCACTATTCCTCCCACTGACACCGATGATGGGGCACTATTCCTCCCACTGACACCGATGATGGGGCACTATTCCTCCCACTGATACCGATGAAGGGGCACTATTCCTCACACTGATACCGATGACGAGGCACTATTCCTCCCACTGATACCAATGACGGGGCACTATTCCTCCTCCCACTGATACCAATGACGGGGCACTATTCCTCCCACTGACACCAATGATGGGGCACTATTCCTCCCACTGATACCAATGATGGGGCACTATTCCTCCCACTGATACCAATGATGAGGCACTATTCCTCCCACTGACACCTATGATGGGGCACTATTCCCCCCACTGACACCAATGATGGAGCACTATTCCTCCCCCCACTGACACCAATGATGGGGCACTATTCCTCCTCCCACTGACACCTATGATGGGGCACTATTCCTCCTCCCACTGACACCTATGATGGGGCACTATTCCTCCCACTGATACCAATGATGGGACACTATTCCTCCCACTGATACCAATGATGAGGCACTATTCCTCCCACTGACACCGATGATGGGGCACTATTCCTCCCACTGAGACCGATGATGGGGCACTATTCCTCCCACTGACACCGATGATGGAGCACTATTCCTCCCACTGACACCAATGACGGGGCACTATTCCTCCCACTGACACCAATGACAGGGCACGATTCCTCCCACTGACACCAATGAAGGGGGCACTATTCCTCCCACTGACACCAATGACGGGGCACTATTCCTCCCACTGATACCAATGATGGGGCACTATTCCTCCCAATGACACCAATGACGTGGCACTATTCCTCCTACTGCAAAATTACAGTTATGAAGTAGCAACGAAAATAATTTTATGGTTGGGGGTCACCACAACATGAGGAACTGTATTAAGGGGTCGCGGCGCTAGAAAGGTTGAGAACCACTGTTCTATCTGCTCCTGATCTTTTTCAGTGTTTTGGACATCTTGATTGGCTGGACACGGATAATATAGATCCCACGTATGTGCAAAGGACTTACTTTGCCCTAGCACAAAATCATATGGTTATCTCATAAACAAACCATACGCATGAATTCAGTAATGTTGATGACCTTTTGAGAAAACTTTTGGACAATAAACCCTTTAATTTCAAAGTTGTTCTTGAAAGAAAAAAGTAGTTCAGATCAAAGGAGAAAATGCATACTATGAACATTTTTGGCCACATTATCATATGAATATCTTAAACTAGATCCAAATAAAATTACAACAATCTTTCAAATAAGACTATTTAAACTTGTTTAAAGATGTGCCTTATGCACAGTGAACATTATCACACCAGTATCATTAGCTGTAGAATGTCACGTTAAAAACTTTGAGTTTTTGTCCCTTTTTTTAGCTTTTTTGCATTAGCGGTTTTTAGCAAAACTATACTGCCACAAAGCTCGAGGCTCAAAAACACTCATAAAAGCAGGATAGCCATGTTTTTCAGTGTTTTGTAGCGTTAGAGCATTTGTACACCTGAAAACTCATCTTCAAATGCAATAGTTCTGGGTTTTTTCCAGCTTTAAAATGCTCCTGCCGAAAAATGCTGATAAAAGCCTATGTGTGCATGGACACATACGATATCATGCTGGGGAGTTTACTGGCTGTAGAAAAAAACACAGCAGCTGTAAAAACGTCCAGTGTGCATGAGGCCTAAGAAGTGACCAATTATCTAGTAAAATGCAGACCACATCAAGCTAGTAAGAAAAATCTAAATAGAAGAATAAGATTGTTGTTCTTACTGTAAAATCTTTATCTTGAAGTCTATTAGCTGACACAGGGATGAAGTTATGAATTCGTTATGCTACTACCTTCAGGTGGCTGACACCGACAAAAAAAAAGGTTGAAGGCCCATCGTACACCATAATCCCACCCCAATTCCTTGACATTTGTATGATGTGAAATTAATTGAAGAAAATTTTTGACAAAAGCCAGAGAAAACAATTTGAGGAACAATAGGAAATTGCTTCTGCAAAGAAGAACACCAAAGGGAGTCTGGGGTATAAAGGAGCTCTATAAGTTGAAAGTATGGACAACAAGTGGAGGACAACTGAATAACCACCAAGAGGAAACAACAGGACAGGACAACTGGGACCAACAGCAAATGGTCAATAATGCAAATATGTGAAGTAAGGGCTGAAACCTGAAAAAAAACATACCATAGAATTTCACAAAAAGATTATTACAGAAGGAAGATAGTAATACAGAAGGAAGAGATATGAGATCTTCCAAAATACACCAATAGTTGAGAGGAAAGTATGACAGAAATCTTCATCTAGTAACTAGGCTCTCAAGTGAACCTCTAAATAAACAGGATACCAGCTAAAGAGGCCCTGTGTGGGTAGCAGAGGGCAAGTCTGTATAGTACCAGGGAACAAAATCTTCACTGTGAGCGGGGAGTACATAAGCAGGGATCTGGAAACAGGATTTTGAGACCTGCATAGCAAAATGAGGCAACTACAGTAGGCCTCATTAATCCCGCACAAAGTGACAAAAAGTCAGAAATAAAGATTAGAGATCTGATAACTCCCATGGAGACAGCAGGCTCATGAAGCAAAGCCAAACAAGCTGGTGACAAGGATAAACCTATATATTGTGGCCCAAGGATTTTGGCAACAGACGTTAGCTCCTCAATGGAACCATCCCCGGAAAAAAGAGGAACATGGGACAAGGTATGAGGACTGTTCTCTAGGGCCTCGTTCACAACATATGTGCATAAAAACTGATGGAAAACAGTGCAGATTTCACTTGCAGAGACACGAGTTTACATCAGTTTTCATGCGCGTCTCAACAATGCTGTCACATCAGGTGTTTTTCCGCAGAAATATGTAACATAAATTCTCTACAAGAGCACAAAGAAAACAAATGTTCTCTGTGTGCCCTGTTCACAACACAATGTTGAAGTCACATCAGTTTTTTTCCTGCGCAGAAAACTGCATACACATTGCAGATTCCTGCGCAGAAAAAAATTACACATGATACTAATGTCGTGATGTGAACATGGCACATAGAGAACAATTCTTTTCTTTGTGCTCTTTCAGAATGTGTGCAGAAAAACTCACGTCTCTACACATGGGGTGAACGAGGCCTTAAAGTCTGTTAAAAGACATATTGCGCCTGTGTGTTGTTATGGAAAACAACAAGGCCTAACAAAGGCAAAACCTTGTGTACTCACAGACCAGAGCAGACCGAAGACTGGAGAATCCATGTGGTGAATCCAAAAAGGACATCAGCAACACCAGTCTTTTGCTCCAGAAGGATCACTTGTGTAAGCAACGTCATGCAGATGGCACCACTTCAGGAATGAAAGGCATGAAGATTTAAAATTAAGCCTGAGAGCTGTGAGGTAATTCCTGCTGTTCCTGCATCACAAATCAGCTCCTTGAAAAAGCCAAATGAACAGGGAAATACTCAATGGGGCAGCCAATGTTCCAAGCTTAGATATACTACAGTACTATATAGCTTTCCAAAATAGCATCCTGGGAAAAGGGCTTTACAATGAAAGGTGTAAACCACAACAGACTGCTAGTATTAGAGTTCAATGTTTAGAAATGTGGCACAGAGAAATTGTAGCATGTAGTATGGAAATAGCACTCTGCCATTATGGCACAATGCAAGGTCTGGGAGATGCCATGGTTTAACTGAAAGACCATGCAAGTGATTACCAGGACCTCAGTATACTGAGGTAATATCACTACTAATAATGGCGATGGGACTCAGCCAAGTCTGAATGCAGTACATAAATGTAACATACTAAGATGCCTTAGTTATATCCTGAGGCATATTAAACGGGAAAAAATCTGAAAGTGGCTATACAGAAGGAATACCTCTGCCCCTAATATTGAGAATGCTCATATTGCTAATGAGCCCAGTAGAGCAAAGTGTTTGAATATAACTTAGTAAGATACCTTCATTATTTCCTGAGATATATTTTTTGCAGGAAAATGCCATAGACTGGGTATACTGAAGTAATACATCTGTTCCTTTTAAGGAGAACACATATTGCAAAAGGACTAAGCAAAATGAAGATTGCAGTAATTGAAGGTAGCATACTATGATGCCTTTATTTCCTGAAGTAATTTTTTACAGAAAAAAATAGCAGACTAGCTATACCGAAGTAACACCCTTGCTCCTAACAAAAGGAGTGCTGATATTGCTAAAGAACTGAACATGACGTGATATTCAGATTTAGAAGGTAACATACTAAGATGCCTTCGATATTTTCTGAGATAATTTCTTACAGGAAAATTATTAGAGATTGGGTACACTGAAGTAGTACATCTGCTCTTCATAATAATAAGAATACTCAAATTGCTAGGGATTCAGCATAATGTGGAGCACAATGGTCAAACATAAAATAACATGAGGTCTTTGTGATTTCCTAAGGAAAACAGTTCAGGAAAATATCAGAAACTGGGATCTACCAAAAAAGTACCACTGTGCAAATATGTCTAACTCTCATAAGTCTCTTGAGTCACTACTCATAAGTCTGGAAAGCGTCTATGCAGAGCTAATAATAGTACAGATGTCATTCACCAAGGCATCTGCGTCACAGGAAAGCTAGGGACTGCGTGCCACAGTTAGTACCACTGCTCTAACTGCAGTTCTACTTTAATGTTAGTATGATTTTTTTCAGTGAAACATTTATAATCTTATGCAATCAAATACAGCTTTCATTTTTTGTAAAGCAACGCTTTATGGCCAGCATGATAGTCAATAGTGAGGCATATCTGATCACCACTATGTATGTGGTAGTAAGCAAGAGTAGCAAGAAATAGAAGCAAGAGTCAGCAGGAAGCAAACAAGAGTATTCTTTCCTTCTTACAACTCCCCTGTCTATAAACAGCATCCGGAGCATTTGTTTGTCTATCCCTGAACTAAAAAACACTACCCCAGCACCTTAATAACTGCTACTTCTTTCTGTACACATTGGTTAAGGCTTGGTAATGCAAGTCATGAGGTTGGCCCCAAACTCTTCCACCCAAACCCCACACTTTGTGTCCCAACAGTTGTGCAGTCCTGGAGACTCTGTACTACAGCAACAATGCCTAAAAGTGTGGTCTCTAAACTGTTGTCATCTGCTTGCCCTTATCTGGCCCTGTGATGAGGCTTTATTCCTCCCACTGGACACCAGCAGTGGGGCATAATTCTTACCAATGATGCCAATGATGGGGCACTTTTCCCCTGATTGATACTACCTGATGCCAATGTTAGGGCACTATTCCCCTACTAATACCAATGATGGGGCAGTATTCCTTCAACTAACACCAATGATGGAGCACTATTTCATCAACTAATACCAATGACGAGGCACTATTCATCTTATTGACCTCAGGTATTATGTATTTTTTTTTTTACTGCCACTGATCACCAAGCTTGAGGCATTTTTTTTCGTTCCACTGATGCCTGGACTCCCACTGGCAACAATCCGACTCCTTGAAAGTCTAAAGGACAGTAAACTGTCCCTTTGTTTAGGCGGTTTGGACCCTAACTTCCAACCCTGGGGTTCTTGAAGTGGCGTGAACTACCCAAAAAGGTCTGGGGGTGAAAGATAAAGCACATAAACTACCTAGATTGAGCAGCACCGGTTTATAATCCTCAATTATTGTGAAGGGACACTGTGGTTCACAAGTAAACTGTGCTACGCAGTGTTGTTTGAATCCCACTAATCCCCAATTTTTGCTCTCTAGGGGATTTTCCCTTCTGTCAATTTGATGCGGATTTACAAACCTTTATATTTCATTTTATTGCAGAAAAGTGAAGCATTTTATAAAAATCCATTCTTAGCATGTGGATAGAAAATCCTTTATGAACTGTGTTATTTTAAATCCCACATGAAAAATGACCATGTTATTGAAATCTCCAAGTAGCTTTAAAGTCCACAAACAAAAGTGTATGGTACTTATACCTGCTATTGTCCAAACACTAAAATCAAGGGTGCTTATGTAATCTCTACTGCTGAGAAAGAGCATAATTAAATAGAAATGACAAATAACTAAATGACATACCTACTGCTCACTAAGGCAATTATTCAAAATTACAAGCCAAGAAACATGTAATTAAAGTCAGTGTGATTATTTCAGAGAGATTTATAACTTTATGTAAAAAAAGTAAAGCTGTTTAAAAATCTTAACCCAAACCTGTCAAAATGGAAACCATGAAAGATAAATATAAAAGAACAGGCATGTTATAGTATTGAGAAAATGCTCCTATTCTGGCCCCCAAAGCACCCCCAGAGTATAGGCATACTCTCATCTTTAGACTCATGTCTATACTGTACTCTCAAATGGGCAACAAAACTGAATTCCAGGCACATACTGTATAAAAGATACAAATTGTTGCAAAGCTGTTTTTAGTATTTAATAATAATAATTATTTTTTCTTAAATGCTCCTGAATTTGAAATGGTATCATTCTCTTGCAGTCCCTGCACAAGCAGAGCTCACACCCAAAGCAGGAGACACTGCATAGCTGCATGCAATATAGGCAGGGGAGGGTCAAGACCTTTGTGTAATATTTAAAGTGATAAAAAAAACCTTACATGAGCCTACCCCATTGATGACTAGCCTTATGGTGATACACAGGCATGAAGTAAATTCTCCTATATAAACTGTAAATGTTAATCTGCAGTCTTCTCTCCTCTACAGCCTTCCAAAGTACAGAATTTAGATACCATTTCTAAGCTTCCAGGACACAGGGAGTCAAAATCTGATGTCACACTGCACAGCAAAGAGCTCAAAGCTGAATGTAATGACTCATGCGGATAGAAGAAGAGAGAGCAGGCAGGATTCACACTAAGTGCTATGGACTAAGGCAAGAACACAATATATGAAGATAATGTATAGTTTGTTCATTTTTCATCATAAAAAAGCTTAACGTTTGCTGCATTAAAATAAAATATAAGAGTTTGTAAATCCACATCAAGATGGCAGAAGAGAAAAGCAAAAAGTGAGCAAAAATTGGGGATCAGTGGGACTAAACAGACATAGCAAAGTAAAAAATAACCCCATTTACAGTTAGCTTATTCACAGTTAATTAACAACAAATGGAGTGCACTGACTAAGCTGAAAGTAACTTTAATAAGTAAACACCAATGCAAAAATATTGCATTCATAAACTTTTAGGTTCACAAGGTATGTCAACTAATCACAGTAGTACATCCTTCAAACATCAGGCTCAAAAAGGAAAGGTAATGTGCATGAGAGTCTCACAAACCAAGTAATGGTAAAAGATGACAATGGAACTAATTGGGACTAAAGATGTCCACGTTTTCACCCAACATTTTTATTTTCTTTTATTTATGCATTTATTATGTATTGCTGATTCGTACTTTCAAAATGTTCTGAAACTGGAAATATTCCTGTTGGTTCTGACTGATGACATTTGAAGTTAACTCTACATTCAGGGAACACTGCCTATGTCTTGAATGCGGAGAGCGCCATGCATGACATCATCGAAAAGCACAGCCATTCAAGTGATCAGAGAACATGAACCCAGAAGGAAGATCAGGTGAAGATGGAAGCGCTGGGACCGGTGACAGCTCAACACTGGAGGGTTTGGGTTCATAAGCAAGTCTGAGATAATGTGCTAATATGATGTGCATTTTAGCACTTTATGGCATCAACTCCTGAAGTTTGTTTAATTAAACAAAAAAAACAAAAGAAAACACAAGTACAGTTGAACACTGCTTTAATCTGAGTGCCAGGCGTGGCAGTCAACACCCTGTTAAATCTGGAACTAATGCCGGTAACTACAGGGATGTTCAATTCATATCGCCCGACGCCTGGGACATGTAGTGGGCAGGTAGCTTTCCTTTACCTTTAGTCCTGCTGCGGTCAAGCAGCAGGGTTCACCTGTCAGGTGGAAGCATTTGGGTGGCAGTGCTTTGCTTCCACACAGCCCAGTATGGTGCCAGCCTCCGCCCCCCTGCCTGTCTCCCGGGCTCAACTTTCCCATCTTCGGGTCTGCGACAATTTCACTGGGTGCCAGCGGGTATAGGGCAGGGAGGAGAGCGGACACATCCGCTGCCCTCCTCTTCTTGTCCTGGCCCAGAAGTGATGTGACGTCACTTCCAGGTCACCATTGACAGATTTCCCGGCAATCGAGGCCGGGAAAAAATGTAGTGCAGTGTGATGTACATTGCATTATATCCAGTGTAGTACAGGGGAGACATGCAGGGTCTTTTAGACCCTGGATGTCTCAAAAAAGAGAACCTGTCACCAAAAGAAATCAACACATAGAGGACTTTTTGTCCCCATGTGTTGGAAAAAAAAAAGTTAAGTAGAATTTTTTTTTTAAATTAAATTTACACCCAAGCATATAACCTACCCCCTCAAAATATTTTGAGGCCCCTACCCCCACATATGTATGCACGTACAAGTGCAAAAGCATTAAAACGATGGTTGCGATACACGTTACATATCGTCGTGCACTCCAGAATGAGAGCAATAATTCTAGCACCAGACCTCCTCTGTAATGCTAAACTGATGACATATAAGGGGCTTTAAAAGTGTCACTTATAGAAAATATAGGGTACTAAAGTTTGTTGCCATTTCACGAGTGCACGCAAATTTAAGGTTTAAGGTTTGACATGTTGGATATCTATTTACTTGATGCAACCTCGCCTTTTATATTTTACAAAAAAATTGGATAATTTATTGCTTTTTGTGCCCTAAAATTAACTTAAGTGTATTTTCTACTGAAATTTTGCGTTTCCTAGACCTTCGTGATATCATGTGACATAAAAAAATTAGAACTACCACCACTATTTTATTCTCTAGGGTCTCTGATTTCAAGTAGATTGTCATGAGGGACAAGTAGATTGGGGCACCAATTTAGTCCCTGGACAAGTAGTTTTTTCAAAAATTTCCACACCCCTGAACTACATTGGTTTCTTCCATCAATCACTTGAAGCAAGAAACAAGTATTCACAATCTATTACCATGGCAACACTCACTTCAATGAAAGCAGTATTGACCAGCACAGAAATCACTAGCAGTTGCGACTCCTTATCGCTAGTAAAACCACCATAGACCTGATAACATGTAATAATAAAATTGTGTATGTGATGTTTTTTCACTAATGATAAGCAGTGGATTTCCACTTCCCCTCCTTGAGAAGCAACAACACTTACCTATCCTTGCACAGTTTTAGTTGTGTAGCCTCCTTTAAAAAATCTTGCCAATCTTGCGCTCCTCACATGTACACACGGTTTCCATTTATTACAACACAAAGTTCAAATCCACGTATTTTATGGCATTATGAAATATTTTACATGTTTTACCTATTTTCCTAATAGAATAGTTACAAAAATACCATTATCCTCACATTTAAAAACATTAAGATTGCTGATTATATCTCAACTATTCTTTAGAAATGTTTTAGTTTTGTTAACCAATGGTTGTAATCAACAGTCAATGAATTCTCCCAGTCGGGAATGTATGGGGTCACCACTTCTTATTGTAAGATTTTGGGTATGTAATAAATTGTAGGGATCCTGCAAACAGATGTTGTCAAATAACTAAGCTCTTTTGTATCCAATATCTACCATTGCTATTGCTTTCAGCTTCATCTTATACCCCTTTGTAGGATTTCCGTCAAATATGTCATATGTGCCTTCTCCCCCTAGCAGCCTCTCCAGCTCTTTTTCATAGTCCTTCATAGCTAGAATAATGTAATTCTTAGCAAATTCCTGTTTTACAGCTCCATGAATACCTTATTGATTTCCCCTGTATCACTTAAATTTCTTTACTTTCATGTTATTAATATCAGTTCCAACCATCCAACCAATGATCAGTCACAATTTGGAGATTAAACACTGAATTGTTTCCAAAACCACTATGAACATAATTTATAGCTGCTTGTACATAACTTGCTATTTGGGTTGGGCCCGTTAATGAATCAAAGTATCTCTTAATATAAGGTTTATACTCAAATTGATTCAGATCAATAAATGTATTCAATTTATTGATATTGGTTTAAGGGGAATATTTAAGACCCAAGTCCAGTACGTTAAAGATGAGATGTACCTTAATACTAGTAAAAATTGTATATTCCACAGTCCTATCCCCTATCCTCAACCTATAAGCAGTGCTAATCAAGACTAACAACATGTTTACCTTGCACTGTACTTTGTTATACATTACCTAAAACAGATAAACGAATAAGTGTGCTTTCAATTATAATTAATATGACATACATACAAAATCAGCAATTAAACTCATAAATTATGCAATATTTAAAAGAAAGTTCAACATAAATTGCCAGCAATAATTATCGTGTTCAGCCATTGGGGTTGATTTACAAAAGACACACAGACTGTGCACTTTGCAAGTGCAGTTGCACTCATCCTCCCCAGAGCTTATGGAAAATGTAAAAAAAAAAGCTTGCATGCATGTGATTGGATGATGGAAATCAGCAGTTCTTTATCACCTTCACTAAGTTCTGGGGAAAATGAGTGCAACTGCACTTGCAAAGTGCACAGCCTATTTGCCTAAAGTAATTTGCTTATGAGCAAATATAATTTTCTGCTTACTGAAATTTCTTTTCAAAATACACAGCTTGTACTGGTGATCTGAGATGTATACATACCTGCATTGGTGATTACAATGATTATAAAGCCTACAGGTAAACTTTCACACAAAGCACTAAAACCAGCACAGAATGCAGGGCACCTCCTTTAATTTCTATTTTTTTATGCAAAATGGTGAGCATGTTTATATGGCTGCCAGCTTTTGAAAGCTCTCCTTGGCACTAGATTTGCATCTGAACAGAAAATAAATAAAACAATAACAAAACAGCCCATCAATATATTGGCCGCAAAAGATTTGAAACTGTGAACACTTTCTCTTTCCAGCACTAGCTAATATTTATTATCCATAATTTTGCTGCAATGAAAATAAGTATAATCACATTAATCAAGAGACAAGAAGAAGAAACATGACAGTAGTATCAGCAGGGAGAAAATTAGGGCTATAACATATCTCTTAGCTCACTCATTTATTACTGATTTCAATATACTTAGTGGGTCCTTAATTTTTTAAGACATAAATGGGGCCAGCATGACTGGTGCTGTCTGAGAACATTAAAAGCTGATACCATTACAGATGAGGCAACAATAATAGGAACTCTGTACAGTTTTCCTTTCTATATAATAATGCAGCAAATTCCATCATGGAAAACTGAGAATAGACCTTTTTTACTATGACGATAAACTGCCATATTTTGCTCACCGTTACCTAAACTGAAAATTGAACAGATCATAACCCACAGTGAGATGAAGTAAACTACCTCATCTAATGACCAAACTAAATATTATTTAGACATTTCGTCATACACTGTATATGCATGGCACATGTGCATTGTACATTAAAGTGATTCTCAACGCTGTATTAAATAAATAAAAAAAAAAAAGACATACTTACCTACTCTGTGTAATGGTTTAGCACAGAGCAGCACTGATTCTCTTCTTTTTGGGTCCCCCACATGCGGTACTGGGTCCTTCCCCCAGCCACGTACCCCTAATAGCAAGCTTCTTGCTACGGAGGTAAGCGGGCAGGCTTGCTTCCGAGCCCGGCTCCTGTGAATGGACATTGTCCATACACACACAGAATTCGGCTTGGCCCTGCTCCTGCTCTTTCCTCATTGGCTTACTGGCTGTGATTGACAGCAGCAGGAGCTGGGATTGCCGCAGCTCTCATGCACAATGCTGGATCGAGATGGGGCTCAGGTAAGTATAAGGGGGGTTGAGAGGGGAGCTGCACCCAGAAGGTTTTGTACCTTAATGCGCAGAATGCATTAAAGTGGTAGTAAACTCATTTCTGGTACTTTTTACAGATAAGCTTATAATAAAGCTTACCCATAGGTAAAAATGAATATCCTAAATGTGCACCATTTGGAAGATATTCCAGTGAGCAGTAGCCGATGCTGTCACTGGAGCATAAAATAGCACAGCAGGGGAGATCGCTTCACTAACATCGCTTCTGTTGGTACAGCGATTTGTAATTTTTCCTTCGTTCAACCCATTCAACCTAGCGGGTTTAATTTGCTTAACAGCTTATTTAATTTAATGTTGTAGATTTAGCATGCTTGTATCATTATATAAATTATAA
Organism: Staurois parvus; assembly: GCF_062004578.1. NCBI lineage: Eukaryota > Metazoa > Chordata > Amphibia > Anura > Ranidae > Staurois > Staurois parvus. Next base: position 4,230,940 of record NW_028318468.1, read on the forward strand.
TTCTCCTTTAACAGCCTCCCACCAACCATATAGGGAAATGATGGATGGGCAAGAGCTCTCTTGTTTCGGGAGGACGTCATATGACTTCTTCCCATTCTAGCTGCCTATCAGTGCCTCCTCATCAGTGCAGTCTATCAGTACCCATCAGTGCCGCCTATCAGTGCCCGCAGTGAAGCCTATCAGTGCCCATCACTGCCGCCTATCAGTGCCCATCAATGCCACATATTACTGCCCAGCAGTGCTGCCTTTCAGTTCTCAAAGATGCCTGTCAGTACCCATCAGTGCCTCCTCATCAGTGCTGCATAACAGTGCCCATCAGTGCCATCTATCAGTGCAGCCTTATCAGCGCACATCAGTGAAAGAGAAAAATTACTTATTTACAAAATTTTGCAACAGAAACTAAGAAAAACTTTTTTTTTTGCAAGATATTCAGTCTTTTTTAGTTTGTTTAGCAAAAAATAAAAAAAAAAGTGGTGATTAAATACCACAAAAAGAAAGCTCTACTTGTCTCAAAAAAATTATAAAAAATTTTTTGGGTACAGTTGTGCATGACCGCACAATTTTCAAAGTGCGACAGCGCTGAAAGCTGGCGTGGCCAGGAAGGGGGTGAAAGTGCCCAGTAGGCAAGTGGTTAAAGATATGATAGTCCACATAAAAATTATTTGAGGAGATGAATTGGCAATATATACAGTGGGGATCGAAAGTTTGGGCACCCCAGCTAAAAATTTGTATTAATGTGCATAAAGAAGCCAAGGAAAGATGTAAAAATCTCCAAAAGGCATCAAATTACAGATTAGACATTCTTATAATAAGTCAACAAAAGTTAGATTTTATTTCCATCATTTACACTTTCAAAATAACAGAAAACAAAAAAATGGCGTCTGCAAAAGTTTGGGCACCCTGCAGAATTTAAAGCATGCACTGCCCCCTTTGCAAAGCTGAGACCTGCCAGTGTCATGAATTGTTCTCAATCATCGTCTGGGAAGACCAGATGATGTCAATCTCAAAGGTTTTAAATGCCCAGACTCAGCTGACCTTGCCCCAACAATCAGCACCATGGATTCTTCTAAGCAGTTGTCTAGAAAACTGAAACTGAAAATAGTTGACGCTCACAAAGCTGGAGAAGGCTATAAGAAGATAGCAAAGCGTTTTCAGATGTCAATATCCTCTGTTCGGAAAGTAATTAAGAAATGGCAGTCATCAGGAACAGTGGAAGTTAAAGCAAGATCTGGAAGACCAAGAAAAATATCAGACAGAACAGCTCGCAGGATTGTGAGAAAAACAATTCAAAACCCACGTTTGACTGCACGATCCCTCCAGAAAGATCTGGCAGACACTGGAGTTGTGGTACACTATTCCACTATAAAGAGATACTTGTACAAATATGGTCTTCATGGAAGAGTCATCAGAAGAAAACCTCTTCTACGTCCTCACCACAAAAATAATCGTTTGAACTTTGTAAATGAACATATAGACAAGCCTGATGCATTTTGGAAGTTCTGTGGACCGATGAGGTTAAAATTTAACTTTTTGGCCGGAATGAGCAAAGGTACGTTTGGAGAAGAAGGGGCACAGAATTTAATGAAAAGAACCTCTGTCCAACTGTTAAGCAAGGGGTTGGATCAATCATGCTTTGGGGTTGTGTTGCAGCCAGTGGCACAGGGAACATCTCACGAGTAGAAGGAAAAATGGATTCAATAAAATTTCAGCAAATTTTGGATGGTAACTTGATGCCATCTGTGAAAAAGCTGAAGTTAAAGAGAGGATGGCGTCTACAAATGGATAATGATCCTAAACACACCTCAAAATCCATGGGGGATTACATCAAGAGGCGTAAACTGAAGGTTTTGCCATGGCCTTCACAATCTCCTGACCTCAACATAATTGAAAATCTATGGATAGACCTTAAAAGAGCAGTGCGTGACAGACAGCCCAGAAATCTCAATGAAATGGAAGACTTTTGTAAGCAAGAATGGGCAAAGATACCTCAAACAAGAATTGAAAGACTCTTGGCTGGCTACATAAAGCGTTTACAAGCTGTGATACTTGCCAAAGGGGGCAGTACAAGATATTAACTCTGCAGGGTGCCCAAACTTTTTCAGATGCCTTTTTTTGTTTTCTGTTATTTTTAAAGTGTAAATGATGGAAATAAAATCTAACTTTTCATGACATATTATAAGAATGTCTAATCTGTAATTTGATGCCTTTTGGAGATTTTTCCATCTTTCCTTGGCTTCTTTATGCACATTAATACAAATTTTTAGCTGGGGTGCCCAAACTTTCGATCCCCACTGTACATAATATAAAATTATATAAAAGTGCCCTCCAGCATGCAGCCCTGTTGTTCAGCATATAAAACCTAATTAAAACTTGGTTCTGATATTTAAATTAAAAAAAAAAAAGGAGCACCCACCCAGCGATACATATAGCAATGAAGAAAATGAGAGTGCATCAATATTTAAGCAGCAGTTTGACAAATATTGTCAGGGCTGCACAAATCAGCTTACATAAACCTGAACACTGGGGGGGACCTCTCTAGCAGTGGGGCTGCAACCGCACTGCATGGGTTAAATGCTTGTTCACATCTAAGAGTCCTGAAAAAACAGTTTAACCCTAATGAGTTCTACATGATTTTCAAACTGCTACATATAAAGCCTCCACTTTGCTTTACTCTAAAGTCATCTTATAAAAAAAAAATTAGTGTACCACATTAATTATGAAAACCCAAAGACTGTAGTATAACATTCCAAACCTTAAAGTGGTTGTAAAGGCTCAAGGCATTCAATGCATGAAGGTAAAAACCTTCTGTGTACAGCAGCCCCCCCCCCCCCCAGCTCTCCAATACTCACCCATCTTGGTCCAGCAATGTGCACAAGAGCAACAACTCTCACGGGTCTCTCCATGGTGGGTATCTGATAGCAATAAAGACTACCAAGAGGCTATTGTCTTCAATTAGCTGTTTTAAGTGCAATAAGAGGATAATGCCTGGTACACGCAATGAGAAAAACTGGACAAACAAAAATATATTCACAGTGATCATATGATAATCTACTTGTTAGTACATAGCTTTTAAGAGCCAATCACAACAGTTCATACTAAAATATCCAAAGGGGAAAGCATGAAAATGTAACAGAACAAACAATTTTCATGTATATAGTATGGTATTTGTAAGAAAAAAATAGACCAAGACCACGGAAATGAAAGAATACATTACAATACAATACATTACGTCACTTCCAAAGCTGTATTCTGTCTTACGAGAATTTTCGGCACTTTAGTAACCTATTCATTTTTTATATGCGACTAGAATGCAAGAAAAAAAAATGAACGAACATTTGTCTGAAATTCTCATTGTGTGTACTAGTCATTGGACGAAAGCAAAAACTGCTTATATAACAAACAATTACAGTTGTCCAGTATACATGGATACCAACAAATTGCTTAGGACAGGTCCTATAGTGGTGTGTGAGCAGGTAAGAGAAACCACTGCAAGAAGTGGAGGGAGCTGGTATTACACCTTGAAGTCTGGAATACCTGTAGCTGCTGGTGAGCTGTTTTAAGACATGGGCCTTCCAAAAGGTAAGTATAGAGCCAGTTTGTTTACTGGACTGGTGTTTCTTTAACTACTTGCCCTGCGGAAGATTTACCCCCCTTCATGACCTAGCACTGCGCTATTTAAACTGGTAATTGCGCGGTCTAACAATGCTGCAGCCAAACAAAATTTATATCCTTTTTTTACACAAATAGAGCTTAGTTTTGGTGGTATTTGATCACCTCTGCAGTTTTTACCTTTTGCGCTATAAACTAACAAAGACCGAAAAGTTTGAAAAAATTTATATTTTCACTTCTGGTTATAAAAAATATCCAATAAAATCAAAGTTAGTCATAAATTTAGGCGAAAATGTATTCTGCTACATGTCTTTGGTAAAAAAAAATGGAATACATGTATATTAATTGGTTTGTGTGAAAGTTATAGTGTCTACAAACTATGGTATATATATATTGGAATTTCCACAGCTTTTACTTTCTGACTGCCTATTACATTTCTTGACACCCCACAAATGATCCCTTTTTGGAAAGTAGACACTCCAAGGATTTTGCAGAGAAGCATGTTGAGTCCAAGGAACATTTTATTTTTTGCCACAAATTTTTTGAAAATGACAAATTGTTTTTGTTTTTTTGTTTTTTTTACACAAAGTTGCCCCTTTAATGATATATTGCTCATGCATGCCATGGGTATATGTGGAATAACATCCCACATTTTTTGGGGACAATATCCAAAGGAGGCATTAGTATAGTTCTGTTCATGATCATTATATTGATCCGTACAAACACTATACTAGTACTGGGGGTGATCAGTGACCTACAGCGTGAGTGCGATACTGTGCGGGCAATTCAACGCTAGATGACCCTGACTGGGAGGGGCACTAACTGATCCTGATGCTATTTGATGTCGCTAGTGGTAGGAATACAGTGATCAGTGAAAAATTCTATATACTGACACTGTATTAATGGCACTGACTGGGTGACGGGCAATCAAAGGGTATATATGGGCGTTCAAAGGGTTAAATGTGCTAATCTAATGTGTGCGTGTAAAATGTAGTGCTTTTACTTGGTGCCATGTTCCCTCTTCTCTCCCTGGACCAATGGGGGGGGCAGCAGGGGGTGCAGGCGCGTTCACACCCCAAAATAGAAAGCGATGTAAGATTACATCGCTTTGCCCAGAGCCACTGCTTGCCCACAAAATGCTGGTAAATGGTCGGCAAGTAGTTAAAAAAAAAACCTTTAAAATTCTCAAAATGGTATTTTTTATATTTTTTTTACATTTATTTTATTATTTTCTTTAATACTTTTATCAGAATAGTACAATGTTACCATAGTAATATTGTACTACTGTGGGGGTTTTTTTTTTACACTTTGCTTTGCTGGAGAAACAAAAGTAATTTCTCGTGCAATGCAAAGTTTGCTATCATGAACCTAACTCATTCATGAACTGTCATGAATGAGTTAGGTTTTTGATAGCTTGAGATAGTGATCTGTGATAGGCTGGAGCTGGTCACATGGTACAGGGTGCTGTGATTGGCCCCATGTATCATGTGACAGCTGTTGGCCAATCATAGCTCACAGCAGAGCTGTTATGAATTAGATTGATTCATAACAGCTTTGCTTACATTGTGATCATGTGATCGCATAGCAATCACATGATCACCGAGTCCTGTTCACTGAGATCTTCATTCCGTTGTGTCTGCTGGACACAGCAGTCGTGGGTGGGGAGCACTGCACGCCCCCTCGGGCGTGCAGCGCCCCCCAGTGTTAGTACAGCCAGAGCGACGTACCCGTACGTCACTTTGCCTGTAGCTGCTGTCAGGCCGCAGTACATTGCAGGTGGGAAGCGGTTAAATAAGTAACCCTGTGGTGACAGCTATAGAACAGCATATTACAGTGCCTTGAAAAAGTATTCATACCGCTTGACATTTCCCACATTTTGTCATGTTACAACCGAAAACATAAATGTATTTTATTGGGATTTTATGTGATAGACCAACACAAAGTGATACTCCATGATAATCCTTACTCTGATACCCCTAACTAAAACCTAAAGGAACCAATTGCCTTCAGAAGTCACCTGATTAGTAAAAAAAAGTCCGCCTGTGTGTTCTCTGAAGCCCTCAGATGTTTGTTAGAGGACATTAGAGAACAAACAGCATCATAAAAGCCAAGGAACACTGCAGACAGGTCAGGGATAAAGTTGTAGAGCAGTTTAAAGCAGGGTTAGGTTATAAAAATATATCCCAAGCTTTGAACATCTCATGCAGCACTGTTCAATCCATCATCAGAAAATGTAAAGAGTATGGCACAACTGCAAACCTACCAAGACATGGCCATCCACCTAAACTGACAAGACAGGCAAGGAGAGTATTAATCAGAGAAGCAGCCAAGAAGCCCATGGTAACTCTGGAGGAGCTGCAGAGACCTAAAACTTAGGTGGGAGAATCTGTCCACAGGACAACTATTAGCCATGCACTCCACAAATCTGGCCTTTATGAAAGTGAGGCAAGAAGAAATCCATTGTTGAAAGAAAGCCATACAAAGTCCCATTTGCAGTTTGTGAGAAGCCATGCGGGGGACACAGCAAACATGTGGAAGAAGGTGCTCTGGTCAGATGAGACCAAAATTGAACTTTTTAGCCTAAAAGCAAAACCCTATGTGTGTCGGAAAACTAACACTGTACGTCTTCCTGAACACACCAACCCCACAGTGAAAAATGGTGTTGGCAGCATCTTGCTGTGGGGATGATTTTCCTCAGCAGGGACAGGGAAGCTGCTCAGAGTTGATGGCAAGATGGATGGAGCCAAAAACAGGGCAATCTTAGAAGAAAACCTGTTAGAGTTTGCCAAAGACTTGAGACTGGGGCAGAGGTTCATCTTCCAGCAGGACAATAACCCTAAAAATACAGCCAGAGCTACAATGGAATGGTTTAGATCAAAGCATATTCATGTGTTAGAATGGCCCACTCAAAGTCCAAACCTAAATCCAGTTGAGAATCTGTGGCAAGACTTGAAAGCTGCTGTTCACAGATGCTCTCCATCCAATCTGACAGAGCTTGAGCTCTTTTGCAAAGATGAATGGGAAAAAATGTCACTCTCTAGATGTGCAAAGCTAGTAGAGACATCCCCAAAAAGACTTGCAGATATAATTGCAGCGAAAGGTGGTTCTACAAAGTATTGACTCCGTGGGGGGGTTGAATACAAATGCACGCCTCACTTTTCACATATTTATTTGTAAACAAATTTTGAAAACTATTTAGCATTTTCCTTTCACTTCACAATTATGCGCCACTTTGTGTTGGTCTATCACATAAAATCCCAATAAAATACATTTACGTTTTTGGTTGTAACATGACAAAATGTGGAAAATGTAAAGGGGTATGAATACTTTTTCAAGGCATTGTATGACGTATCTGAAAATTGACAGTTTTGTAGGAAATGCTGCACTGAAATAAAAGACTCACCCTTATTTCAACTGGACACAACCATTTTCTAATACAAGTCAAGGACATCAAACTCTAATGTTATCAAAACAGTTCCTACAACACCGTAAATTATTAAAGAGATGGTCACATAGCTAATATGTGTACTTTCAGCCTAATCCAGCTTGCCAAAAAGAATGGGCCCCAGCCAGGTCACATGGTAAAGGGTCGCTGTGATTGGCGCATCACAGAGCATGCCGGATGCAAACCCCAGGCGGAGCGTGGGAGGCGAGGTTCTGGGAGGATGTCTATAGACATCCTCCCAGAACTGGACAACCATGCAATAGCAGTCTTTTGGCTATAATGCAGTCAAGAACTGTTTAATGGATGGGTGTCAGGCTGGAGGAGTGGGCAATCCTTGGCAGACAGTATTTGCATGCAGACCACCCTAGGTAACATCCACATTTGATGAGGAGTCTTCATGATTGAAAGAACTGAAGTGAAAGTGTTGGGAATAGTAGGGATGAAGAAGAAAGTGCTAGATGATGCAAATTTCATACAAATGAGCCACCTGTAGTTCAGCTTTAAATAATTTCAAGGGAATTGTATCATGAATTCAATTTTAACATGACAAACATATCTGATGTGAAGTCTGCTTTAAGTGTTCCCGTTTTTTACATTAAATGAATGGAAAGAAGAAAAGAAATGCAGCATCTCTTTTTTTTCAATTTCCTTTTTCTAGTGTAATGCAATGACGATCAGAAAAAGGATTAAATGCAAAAGAAGCCAGTACCTAATGAAAACGAATCCTGAACTCTTTAGCAATTAAAAAAACAAAAACAAAATAACATTAAAGACTGATGAAACTAGATGATAAAACAAGGAGATATACAGCCTTTTCTTTAAGTCTTTATTCCTTTATTTTATGACTGGATGTAAACATTAATTTACATACAGCCCTGGATAACCTACAACTTGCAGTTCCTTTGTGCTGGGATGTTGTAAGACATTCATAGGATGTTACAGAACTATGGGGGAGCTGTGACTGAGCTAATTTTCAATTTCATTGAAGGAAGCCTGTACTAGAAGAAATATGGAGGCTGTCGCCATTTAGCGTCTCCATAAATATTATTAGCTGGCTTCAGTGTTTTGAATTACCTACTTTGACAGTGCTAGACCCTGCCATTGTGTGAGTAAAGGGAAAAACGACACAGGGTTTGCACTAATGCAGAGTAAAGGCTCTGGAGTAAACATTTTCTTGGGCCCCCACAGAGTTCTGTAAATGGGAGAACTACAAGTACCGACATCCTTCGCGGCTGTCAGCTTGTAGTTCTTAATGAACTACCACGGAACTGTTGAGCACTCTAGGTAGTTCATTGATTCTTCCTGTCAGTATGTAACTGCCTGCCTGTAAGATGTACAAGCAGACAGCTCACACTGACAGTATGCAAGAGCCCTGCATTGCACCTGCGATCTGTTAATCATGGGTGCAATGATTTACAGGCTCCTAATAAAAAAAATAATAATTGCACATTTTTATACCTGCAAAAAGATGTGCATTTTTTTTAAAGGTGAACTGATCCTTCTAAAGGCTTATGTAACGGATTTCATGTCAATGAGAGCAATAGAATGACTTGACTTCCTTATGATCACATAAAAAACATCAGGCTTAGTTAAAGTAGTTCTAAAGGTTGTTTTTTTTGTGGTTATTTAAAGCAGAACTAAACTGCATCTGAGCAAAACAAATCAGAAACGCTATTTATTTTTTAATATTCAAAGCACCCCCGTAGCATTTCTGGCTACAGTCATCTAGAATAAGGGCAGATGGTTCATGTTGCATTGACTTCCTGAATCCATCTGCCTTTCGCTCAGGCATGCAGGCAGGAGGATGTGCTTAGCTAAGAAAACTCCTCTCTTCCTGAAAACTCCTGTATGACATCATTTGCATATGCCTGGAAACCAGGAAGTAACTAAAGAAATGTAAAAAAAAGTAATATATATACCTTCCTATCTATTTACTAAAGCTAGCATCATAAGGATTAAAAAAATTCAGTGTTGATTAGTAGAGTGAAGTTCCACATTAAAATAACAAACATGTCATACTTACCTGCTCTGTGTAATGGTTTTGCACAAAGCAGCTCAGATCCTCTTCTTTTTGAGTCTACCGGCACTCCTGGCCCCTCTCCCTTGCCAAGTGCCTACCTGCAGCCAGCTCACCATGCGATCTGTGAACTCGGTCCAGCCGGGGCTCTCAGCGCTACCACTAACGGCTCCTGCTCAGAATCCGAACCCACCTCCTAGCTCATACTGCAGCCACAAGCTGCAACCTCCTCCTGACCATACAGGCTGCATGGAGCATGGTTAGAGTGTCAGTGGAGCTCCAGTCCTGCCCCCTCCCATACTGGCTGGGGAATATATTACAGCACTTCTTCCGTGTAACTAGTCGGTCCGCAGTGCTATCATGTGGCCAGGGGCGGCTCCAACAAAGACATGGCCAAGGACAGCTGTCCCTTTTGCCCCACGTTAAAGATGGCCCTGATTGCGTCTGAGCAGAGAAGACTGGGTTTTCTGTTTTCTTCGGGTTTTGTAATCCCAGATCAAGGTCAGGAGTCCAAAGGCTTCAAAGGGTGGCTAAATGGTTAGAACTTCCGCCTGGCAGTACTAGGGTCGTTGGTCCGAATCCCAGTCACGGCACCTTCTGCCTGGAGTTTGCATGTTCTCCCTGTGCTTGCGTGGGTTTCCTCCTACACTCCAAAGACATGCTGGTAGGTTAATTGGATCCTGTCTAAATTGGCCCTTGTATATGAATGTGAGTTAGGGACCTTTGATTGTACACCCCTTGAGGGTTAGGGACTGATGTGAATGTACAATATATATGTAAAGAGCTGCGTAAACTGACGGCACTATATAAGTACCTGAAGTAAATAAGTAAGAGTCTTGGGTGGGACAAAGCCTTCAATCCTATGTCCAGATTTTACTGGAGACCTGCAGGCTCTGTGAATGTACAAGTGTGCACACTCATTATGAGCAAGGACCTGACCATAGTGCAGGGATTTCACCAGGAGACAGGCATACCCCATTAGAAGAGGTGCTCTACTTAGGACACGGCACTCCATGATAAAAGAGTGATGGTTTTTCTACTCCTTTAGAATGAGACTTGGAATGTTGAAATGAGCACAGGGTTCACAAAAAGAAAAAAGGCTAAACCCCTCACCTTTGCCATTCAAAAACACCACTGAAAAATGACAAGATAATCAAATGCCAAGTTATTGATAGTTTCCAAACATGGATGGAACACAGATCACTACATGAACAGCAGATGAGCCTTTTAGTTCCAACGTCATTACTAAATGTTGAATGATACTTTGTATACTCTTATTGTTTGGATAATACTTTCCTACACTTTCAAACACAGCAAGATTGAGAGGAAAAAAAAAACAATAATGTCCATGAATTCTGATCCTTTCTTCTAAATTCTAATACCGATGATCCTGATACTGTATACTGATGGAAAGACAAACAAAGCCCTACTGAAGCAGCTGCCAATTCCGTGCTTTTTGACCCTGTAATGGCATCTGGATTAATTCCCTGAGTCAGTCACTCTGCTGATGAATTCTAATAGCTGTAGCTGGAGATGACATTTCCAGTAATTCTTCATAAACATTTCTAACCCATACATGAAATTTTGCTTTGCAGACAAAAGCTAGTGTTTTCTCCTTTCCTGGTATGCTCATTAGAAACAAACTGGCACTTTGAAAGTAACAGTCATATTTTATAACACTGACATCTGTGGACACCTAAGCAGCATATATAAATTTCCTTCTAGTAAAATCGTTATGAGATTTGCTAACCTGCTAAACATTGCTCTCAAGCTCTAATTTAATTGGAACATTGGCCAATCATATGACTATCAACAGCCCGGCAACAATATCCTTGTAATTATAGAAGAGCAAACAGTGTCAAACTCTATCAGATCATCTGTTCTAGAGTTCTGATTTGTTTCCAGCAAAAAAACATTGCAAATTCTAACCTTTAAGAAATTACATTTTTAACCTTGTTTTACAATTTGCTTTAGGAAATTGCATTTTAAAAATATTGGAAAACTATCTTCTGAGTCTGGAGTATCTTGGACTACTTTGACAACAAATATATAGGATTGTGAACTAATATTAAGGCTCCCTTCATGTAAGGTCTATGTGCATTGTGTTTGGCATTTTGAAAGGCACCCCAATGAACATATACAGTATAAAGCAAAGCACCTGCCCTTCAGCGCACCACAGCACACAGATTTCAATGCACTAATTGCAATGCTGCAGGTACGTTTTTTCATGCTGTAATGCTTGTTTAGACCCCAAACAAACTGCCACGACATAGGTCAAATGTGAGCCCCCCAGAAGCTATTTGCCATAATGTGCTAGTATACACGACATATTTGTACATTATGGCAGACTCTATGCAAGAGATCCCATCCAGTGATGTCAGTGCCCTCCTCCATCACTGGTGCTTCCATCTTTTTCAGGTCTTCTAATGGGTTCACCTTCAGTCTCTTGATTGGCTAGATTAGGATGATAAAACTCCAACGCCTGTGCACGGGAATTATTTTGTCTCGGCATGGAACTGGTCTGACAGTGTACCCTAAGCTGGACATGAACGACTCACTGTGCATAAATGCTGACAGGCAGGGAGAAGTAATTATGATTTTGGCTTTAAAGTGTACATGTGCCCAGACTATAGACAATACAGCTAATAAAGGAAGAATGAAATGTCATGTTGTGACATTTCAATAATGTTGTAACAACAGCAACAACAAAAAAAGGTTACAGTACAATGTGCTGTATACAGTGCACCTACACCGCTGCCTTCATATTGCACACTAGTGGCCGTGTGGTAGTGCACACTGCTGGTGTAAACAAACCAAAGTGTAATTAAAAGCAAGACTTTTTTTGTTTTGGATAGAGTATCAGGCTTTTATTGCTGTCTATGTCCCTGTTAGGAAGATAAACCCTCTCTATTTTGCCCTGTTTACTCGCATCATAGAAAGTGAAAGAAAATCCTAAATTTAGGGTTGTCCCAAGATCAGTTCCAATCTACCGATGGAAACACTAGTTCTAGTGACCATGGTGACAACAAGGGATTCTCTCACTTTGGTGGAATTTCCTCTCACTTCCTGTTTCAGTTATGGGAAAGGAAGTGAAAAGAAATGTCCCCAATGTTTCACAGATGGTAACAACAAATCTGCAGGGGTTATAACCCTCCCTTACTCAATCAAAAATTAAAATAAAAAGTTTGCCTATAATTATATTTTAATGTGAAGTCATTAGAAAAAAGTCTGGGACTTCCATGCCTGTGTTATGAACTTTGAAGACTCATTCACATGGGAGTGCAGGACCACACAGTTTGCCTGTCCATGCAGTACCCTGTACCCAGGAGTCACATTTGTTGGGTATAGCTGGTAAATACAGATTCAAGCATATACCTGCATTCAGATAGGATGTTTGCCTCTGGATGCAGAATATCTGTGTTCAAGGATGTACATCCGTACATATGCATGTGTTTACACAAGTGCAGCCATTGGTTTCAATAATTTGGATAGCTTGGATTGGATTGATTTGGATAGCTAAAAATAACAGCTGTGACTACTGAGCTGGGAAATACACTCCAATTTGATGTTGTATGAACCTAGGTGCCTGTGTGCATAAGGCTTTACAGTTAACTTAAGTGACAACCTGAGAAGGAAAGCCTGTCCCTTGCCAGCTTCTTCAGAGAAGGACCTTTTCCCTCTGCATGGAAGCAGTACTCTCTTTGCAGAGGTCTGACACGAGACAGACCCATAGCTCTGCAGTCAGCAAAGTTCATGCTCCTCACCGACTGGTGAGTTTTACCTCAGCGGGGCTGTGTTGAATCTCTGCAAAAGGGAACACTGCTTCCCCACAGAGAGCAAGGAATCCACTCTGCATCTGCTGGCTAGACACAAACTGTGTTCCTCAGGTAGTGGCTGCTCTCTAAAGAAAACAAACTGTACAACGTTTACTTTCGTGCACCTGGAAAGTATTTAGCTAATTTACATTTTTATTCATGTCATGTTCATGTCCTATTTGTCTTGCAACTCTTTTAGACAAAAATCGAGAGAAACGCTTTCCAATGTGGTCACAGACATTAATAATAAAAACATGACAGAGGTGCTAAACCTTCCCCACTTTCCAAATTACATGTTTTATTATGGTCTGCATCTTCCCATTACTGATACCAAGGTAAAAGAGAGGGATAAAGGGATATATCCTTAGGACCAGGTTCACAACGATGAGCTGCGTTTGGGGCGTAGTGTGATTGTATGTGTTGTTTAAGCGTGTTCCCACTGACTTAGAATGCCGTTTCTCATGAAAGCACTTCAAAGTCCTACATGCTGCATCTTTAAAGCACTTTCAAAAAATGCAAATTCTAACAGAAGTCAATGAAATTGCGCTTAAAAATGTATGTAAACCTTGCATACAATCATATTGCACCCAAAACGTAGCCAGATTAAGTGGGGACACAGACAACAGTTTTACTTGACATATGTTTTAACCCCCTCCACAATGTATACAAAAAATTGAATAATTATGGCTGTAACTGAGTTTTAAAGTGACCCTCTTATTATGATGTCTAACCTAAACCAAACCCAGCCTGTGAAAGAAACACATATACTGTATACTTTTTGGCAGTCCATGTCTCTAAACTCCATTATGTTACAGATCTCCAGCCACTGCAGGTGTCTGACACTTCCAGGTATGTCAAATAACTGCTCCCCCCACCGTACACTGTGGTTCCTCCCACCACCTCTAATATTTTTAGGAGCCAGAAGGAAAAACCAAGCATGCAGTGGGGAGGCAGGGATTCAACACACCTGAAAGTGTTGATAATCTGCAGCTGCTACACATCTGCAAGATGGCGGAGCTTTAGGATATGAGCCACTAAAAAGGTAGGAGCTTCTTTCACAAGCAGGCTTTGGTTTAACATTTTAGTATTTAATTGGACTTTGTAATAACAGGGTCACTTTTAACACTAGTTAACAAAATAAGTATATGCCCCAACACATGTGATATTCTCTAATGATTTCTGTACAATGAATAAAAAGTGTGTATCAAGCTGCTTACAGCAATTTGAATACATTAACCTAGAAAGCCATTAGAGCAGAGGTAAAAAGGTCAAGAATCATTGAACTCATTTTCTCTCTCCTTTGCAGATTGCGTAGCGCAATGTATAATATTCAACATGTTGGTTTTGTGTTCTGTAATTACACTAAATATGCTTACTTTAACATGCTGATGCATGGCCATATGTCACATTAAGTCACAAAACTACAAAGATATAAAGTACCAATAACAATTACATGTAACTATATTATATTTAATATAATTTTTATTAAAACCATTCAAGCCAACATTTATCCATGATTGCACAGGTTAAGGACTTGTCTGCTATCCTAAACAAATAACAGCTAATAAGTGTTAATGCTCAGCACCCTTGATATATCTAGGTCATAGAATCTGACAGAATGATGTCAGAAAGTTAATGCTGGAAAACAGCAAATGACAAAAATAAAAACATATCATTTTGAGAATCTTTCAAAAACATATATTAAAATATTTAAATCCACAACCTTTAGTGTAGCATTTTTTAATGCATAAAACAAGCAATAGTGATAGTGCTAGGTAGGACAGTCTTGCCTAATTATTATGTATACTAACAGAAAGCCTACTTCTTTTCCCTTGACAAGATATGTACATTTCGGAAAGAAAGCCTTGAACTGAACTTGCCATTGAGGATGTCAGTGCAGCTTGCATTTCCCTTCTGGCTAATGTACATATACACATATGTGCAACCTTTTGTGCCTTTCAAGCCAGTCTTTAAGCTTCAAGAGTATGTGTTTACCAATAAACATAGGGATGCAGGCTGCCTAAATTACAATAAACAATGCTGTAGAATAAAATAGGCAGAATCTGGAAAAGCCTTCTAATTTATCAGCGGATATAAAAGACCAAGTACATGCCTCAATTCTATAGGCAGGCACTGACTAGTTCAGTGTGTACTCTGCATTCCAGTAAACCAGCCAGGAGTAAAAGATAACATCCACAAGTTGTTCCCAGCTTGAGGTACACATCAGGTACTGGTAGCCTTATGGAGGCTCATATCTAACAACACTTCCACATACACCATCAGTATATTTGTGAGTGTCATTCTTTTATCTTACTTCCAAAGCGACTTTGCATTTTGCCAAATGTCATCTAAAATATTAAAATGCGTTACAGTATATGACAGTCCGCAGCCATGCAAAAAGTATCATTTATTAAAATGAATGTCACAATTCATTACAATCAACCAGTTTAAGTAGTGCATGTTATACTTGTTGGCTTTTTTTGGTCTTTTCTTGTCATTTGCTACTGAGCCTGTTAGAAATTCTTTGTCACGGGCGTATGCAAATGGAAAGAAGATTAACTTAGCAGACATTTCTTGACAAAAAAGAAAGATGGCCCCCATCGTTGAACCTTTCAAAAATTAGGAAACAGCTCTGGATTGAGGGATTATGTAAATAAAAGAGATATACTCTATGTGTGAAAGACAGGTCCACATTATCGGTGGTGGTATATCGTGGGTGGTCAAGCAAAACTAAAAACCCAAAAGGCTGTCTAAGACTAACAGACCAAAAATCATTCATACTCAGATGATTTGTAGGATATTTTAGGTATTGCCACATGGGAGGAGAAATATGTCTGCCCAAGTGACATGTCACAAAAATTATATTCAGTTTATCCATAAATATAAAAATGTATACCTACAAAGTATATGAATATCTAAACCTGCAGAGTTGGCACATCTACCAAGAGGAACAATGCAGAACAGTGTAGCTCAAATGTAAGCAAGTATTGCAGCACTACCTTGTTACTGCATAAGTAAATCTAAGTTCCCCAAAGTAACGATACAATGAGATCAGGAAACTTATGAATGGCTCTCTGCCATATTGATTTCATGCCATCTTAATTTTTAGTGTTAAACGCCTAGATCAGCATTTTAGCACATGTATGGTATTAGAAGGAAATGATCTGAAGGCCAACATAAGCAAACATTCCAACATCATAGACCCATCAGCAACTGTCCGTTACCTTGGTCAGCTGTGCTATCTTTTTGCTCATCTTAAGGTGCAGGTCTGCAGTGTACTCCATGTTCAAACCGGCTTGATGAGCCATCACACCAGGAGACGAGGGTACAAACTTGGCAGCACTGGCAGAAGCCCCTCCACCGTAATAATGCTGTTGCTGCTGCCAGCTCATCCCGGTCGCCATCTTCAGGGTTTTAAATCCCTCTCACCTCCCCCTAAAAAGCAGTGAGAGAGGAATAGAAATTGTTGATACTTCAGAGACAATAAAACCACAATGGGAGATGAATTAGGAAAGAGCAATGTGCTGATGTGCAGCCTGAGGGATGTGACTGTGCAGTGACTGAGGCAAGCGTTGCTCGCTCCCCCTCCCCATGCTGTGTGTGAGGATAACACGGACTCCGTGAGTAGGGAGATCCAATGAAAGCGAAGGAAATGATTAAGGGGATGTGCAAGACAAGAAAGGGATGTGTATTTGTACTCTAAATACATTGTAACATATGTAGTATGAAAAGACATATGTGCAGAACATATGCAGACAACTTGTAATATCTATAATCATCTGAAATATATTCTCTATTATATTCTATATAATCTTGTGCAAAGATACCCCGAGGGAAAGGATACAGCAAATGTATAAACACACTAGGGTTTAAATGGACACACTTCAGAACGAATAAACTATGCAGAGTACTTTTATCAAACACCCCAAACATAGCCAAATTTCTCCTTACTGTGCAAGGAAACCGTAAAATGTAAAAAGATTGTCTACAAATACAGGCATTCATTTATTACTGAATTACTTAGCTAAAAATCAAAACACATCTCAAGAGGGCTCACAAACTGTTCCCTACAATTGCCTCCAGGGTCATTAGAAATCATGGGGCCTGTACAGCCTACCTGAGAGGGAACTTGAAAGCTCCTTTACAGTCTACCTGACACTATACTCCCCCACCTTACGGGAGTACTGCCTGCACCCCACTATTGGAGGCCCTGCTACCCCCCCCCCCCCTCAACTACCACCCTCACCCTGCTGCCCTAGGCTCTGGCTCAGCAGTCATGTGCCTTTATGATAAATCCAGGTAAGGCCATGTGGTACTTGAGTATCAGTGATATAAAGAAGAAAAGTTAACTGAAAGGTTTCCAAAATGACAAGCTGAAGGTGTGAGCCTCTTGGCCCAGTAAGCTGCAAAAAAATTATGCACTGACGGCACACACGTCCAAACTGTCAGCCCAATAGGGTGAGGGCTGTGGACCAGAGGGGTGAACGAGGGCTGTGATGTGGAGGTGGAGGGATGAGGGCTATGGACCAGAAGCAGAAGAGATGAGGGCTGTGAACCAGAGGAGGGGAGGGTGAGGGCTGTGGATCAAAGGAAGAGGAGATGAGGGCTGTAAATCAAAGAAAGAGAGGAGTGAGGGCTCTGAATCGGGGATCTGTTTCTGGCAGCAGCCAGAAAGTTGCAGTGTTCTCAACTTGCTTCCCTGTTTGAATGCACAAATCCCCCTCTGCAGGCTGCCCTCTGTCTCTCATCCCCCTGCATGTCCAGATTATGCAGCTCCTACTACCAAGGGTGCCTCTGCTATGTGTATAGACTGTAAGCATCCAGAAGAGAGAGTGGGAGAGAATAGAGAGGGCCGGGGCATGTGTAGGGAGGAGATTAAAGTGGTTCCAAAGCTTTGGCTCCCACTGCTGTCAATCACAGCCAGGGAGGAGGAAGCAGGAGGCAGGACTGAGCCATGCTCTGTGTCCCATAGACCCACAGAGTTGGCTCGGGAGCAAGCAGCTTGGTCTGCAGGTACTTGACAAGGGGGAGGGGCTAGAAATGCTGGTGGGGGACTTGAGAAGAGGAGGATCGGGGATGCTCTGTGCAAAACCATTGCACAGAGCAGATAAGTATGATGTATGAAGTATGACAGCCCCCGCATACTTACTCAATGAAGTCCCGGTACTGAAGGACTGGCTGTACCCCTCTATTGGCAGCCCTGACTGCCTCATCACACTGCACTGCCACTGGCCCTTCTACTCAATTCACACATTATGACCCACTCTTTGGAGGGTACTTGGAAGGAATAAAAACTGCCTTCCAAGTGTCCTCTTACAGCCATATTGTGAATGAACAATTAATTTTAGGCTTTGTGGCTGTTTATGGCACAGGAGGTTTGGAGTCAAAAATATGGGAATAACAATTTAGATATTTTTCTCTGAATCAAAGTAATCTGTATGCCTAATAAGACATAGGCCCCAAATCCTGGATGTCAGGTGAAGTTTACATTATTACTGCATTACAGCGGTATTACCCAAAAACAAAAATATATTATATTGCAGCTTACCAATTCCTAGATCAGATGATTGCATTAGTTTTCTTTTTAGGCTTTTTTCCTTTATTTTCACCTGGTGATCTGACCTGTATTATTTTTCTGTTTTCTTTAACAGACATAATGTTGAGATAAACAATTTACTACTAACAGGGGTGCCTACAAAGATCAGTTTTATTCATTTATGTAAATCCTTTATTCCAAAAGGAAATAAAATATTTTTGTAACTGCTTAAAGTAGTTCTAAGGGTCCATGCACACTGGTCGTTTTGATACTGCTGGTAACGTTAGCTTTGTAAAAGCACGTTAAAAACGTGAGGTTTTTCAGCCTTTTTTCAGCATTTTTGCATTAGCGTTTAGCAGTGTGTTTCTGCGTTTAGCAGCATTTTTCCATTTTTGCATTTTTTTAGCATTTCCTTTACAAAAAAATGTTTTTTTTTGGTCAAAAAAAGTCCAAAAACGCTGGTTTGCAGCATTTTACTGTGTTTTCCCACGTTTTTCAGTGTTAGATTGTTTTTACAGCTAAAAACTCCTCTAGAAACTCACTAGTTCTGGGGTTTTTTTTCCAGCTAAAAAATGTCCCTGCCAAAAACATTGATTACAATCTATAAGTGCATAGACACATAGGACAACATGCTGTGGAGTTTACTGGCTGTAGAAAAAAACATCAAAAGCCAAAACAGCCGCTGTAAAAACGTCCAGTGTACATGAGGACTGAACCTAAACCATTTTTTACCCTAAAAGAGAAGTTTGGGGTGTTTTTCCCGCCATATTACAGTTACCTAGGTGGATGCAGCATCAAACTGTCTCCAGCCGCCTCTATGTGTGAGAGCTCAGCGATCACATGACCACTGATCGCTGAGTTCTCACCACTGTCTGCTCTGCCCCACCCCGCTGTCAGCAGGTAAAAGGAATGCAGTTCATTCTGAAGAATCCACAGAAGTACAACCAAAAGAGCTTTGGCTGTACTTCTCCTTTAAAGTGGAAGGCAAGTCCAAATCTAACTAGGCTTAAATCTACTCCAACACCCATTCTAAGCCTGTTCTATCTACCCTGTAGAATAAAAACAAATGTCTACACTTACCTATTCTGATGTTACTCCAGTCCAGTCACATGATCAGATCCTAGCGTTGGCTTCAGTGTAGAGGAGGAACAGCTGACAATGGATGGCCCATAGTAAGCCTATGGGTGATGTCGCTGCATAGGCTCTGCATCTATTGTCATCAATCTCTCCTCTACACTGAAGATGGTGCTGGAGAGATCATGTGACTGGACTGCAGCAACTTCAGGAAAGGTAAGTATAGGCATCTTTTCTTTTAGAGGATAGATAGAATAGGCTTAGAATGGGGTGGGAGAAGATTCAAGCTTAGTTAGGCTTTGAGTTGCTTCCACTTTAATGCATTGCCTGCATTAAGGTAAAAATCGCTCCCCCCCTAACTCTACTACCCCCCATGCTCCTAAACACTTTCTTAGAGAGTCCTCTATTGATCCAGCATTGTGCCTGGCTGCAGCTTTTCTTTCCCCTTCTCCTGCTCTCACAGGCTACACTGAGAGCAGAGGGAACCTTACGATCCTGCCGCTGTCAGTTGAATCCTGTAAGGAGGGAGCGGGCCGAGATGCACATCCATAGCGCCAGACTTGCTTTACAAGCACTCAGAAGAAAAGAGGAGCGGACAGCACAGGCCTAGGACCACCAAAGAGGAGGTAAGGGACCACTTTGTGCAACATCATTACACAGAGATAACAGATTTTTTGTTTTAATAGAAAAAATAGCCTTTACAACCACTTTAACCACTTCCCATCTGGCCCATGTATATAAATGGCCGGACAGGAGCAGTGCAGGAGTGCGCGGCCGTTTATAAATGTCCTCCTGCTTCCCTGCATGTGCGTGCTCCCTAGGAGCGTGCGGCACCACGATCCTGTGCCCGCTGTGTCTGGAGGACACAGAGGAACTCCATTCGCTGTACGGGACCTCTGTGTGAGGTCCCAATCATGTGATCGCTGATTGGCCAATCAGTGATCACATGAATAGTAGTAAGCAAGATGTCACTTCCTGACATCATTGCTTACTACTAGTGAAATTTGTGAATGATCACAGAGGTCACATGGTACTAGGCTATTCACAACAGCCTTGTACCATGTGACAAGCTGTGACCAATCACAGCTCTCACAGTATTTCTCAATGGCTGCAAGAATGCAGCCAGAGAGGAGGAGAAATGATTGCTTTTACAGCCTTTATGGGTATAAAAGCAATCAGTGTAAAAGTAAAAAAAAAAAAATCTTCAATCTCTCCCCACAAGTAGTACAGTGTCACTATGGTGATACTGTACTGCTAGGGTGACAGTAAGTTAAAAAAATATATATATATTTAAAATAAAAATGTAAAAAACATTTTTTAAATTATAATTTTTGGTTAGAAACTAATTTGGGTTTTTTAATTTTTTTGCAACATTTTATAAGAAAAACACTTTTTTTTCAAAATGTTCGGACTTTTTCATTTATATAGCAAAAAAATAAATATCCCAGTGGTGAATGAATACCACCAAAATAAAGTTTTATCTGTCTCAAAAAAATGCCAAAAAAATTCATATGGGTACAGTGTTGCATGACCACGCAATTGTCATTCAAAGTGTGATAGCACTGAAAGCTGAAAATTGGCCTGCACAGGAAGGGGGTGAAAGTGTCTGGACTTGAAGTGGTTAAAAAATGTTAGCTGAAAGTGTCTGATAGTAAGTCTAACACTACCCTCCCCCAAAACTGACAATGCTGCTGTCCAGTGGTGCTCACTGTGCTCATTTGTCCAGAGTGCCCACATGGAAGAAAAATATAACTGAAATATATTTTTAAAATATTCTTCTCAAAAATATTGGCATATATTTGAAATACTACAATTTTGGCCATATTCAATATATTTAAAAAAATAATAAAATAAATCTCTCTCTCTCTCTCTCTCTCTCTCTCTCTCTCTCTATATATATACAGTCAGGTCCATAAATATTGGGACATGGACACAATTCTAACATTTTTGGCTCTATACACCACCACAATGGATTTGAAATGAAACGAACAAGATGTGCTTTAACTGCAGACTGTCAGCTTTAATTTGAGGGTATTTACATCCAAATCAGGTGAACGGTGTTGGAATTAAAACAGTTTGCATATGTGCCTCCCACTTGTTAAGGGACCAAAAGTAATGGGACAGAATAATAATCATAAATCAAACTTTCACTTTTTAATACTTGGTTGCAAATCCTTTGCAGTAAATTACAGCCTGAAGTCTGGAACGCATAGACATCACCAGACGCTGGGTTTCATCCCTGGTGATGCTCTGCCAGGCCTCTACTGCAACTGTCTTCAGTTCCTGCTTGTTCTTGGGGCATTTTCCCTTCAGTTTTGTCTTCAGCAAGTGAAATGCATTCTCAATCGGATTCAGGTCAGGTGATTGACTTGGCCATTGCATAACATTCCACTTCTTTCCCTTAAAAAACTCTTTGGTTGCTTTTCCAGTATGCTTTGGGTCATTTTCCATCTGCACTGTGAAGCGGCGTCCAATGAGTTCTGAAGCATTTGGCTGAATATGAGCAGATAATATTCCCAAAACACTTCACAATTCATCCGGCTGCTTTTGTCAGCAGTCACATAATCAATAAATACAAGAGAACCAGTTCCATTGGCAGCCATACATGCCCACGCCATGACACTACCACCACCTTGCTTCACTGATGAGGTGGTATGCTTAGGATCATGAGCAGTTCCTTTCCTTCTCCATACTCTTCTCTTCCCATCACTCTGGTACAAGTTGATCTTGGTCTCATCTGTCCATAGGATGTTGTTCCAGAACTGTGAAGGCTTTTTTAGATGTCGTTTGGCAAACTCTAATCTGGCCTTCCTGTTTTTGAGGCTCACCAATGGTTTCCATCTTGTGGTGAACCCTCTGTATTCACTCTGGTGAAGTCTTCTCTTGATTGTTGACTTTGACACACATACACCTACCTCCTGGAGAGTGTTCTTGATCTGGCCAACTGTTGTGAAGGGTGTTTTCTTCACCAGGGAAAGAATTCTTCGGTCATCCACCACAGTTGTTTTCCATGGTCTTCCGAGTCATTTGGTGTTGCTGAGCTCACCGTTGCGTTCCTTCTTTTTAAGAATGTTCCAAACAGTTGTTTTGGCCATGCCTAATGTTTTTGCTATCTCTCTGATGGGTTTGTTTTGTTTTTTCAGCCTAATGATCTCATCTTGAGAGTTGACAGCAACAGATTCCAAATGCAAATAGCACACTTGAAATGAACTCTGGACCTTTTATCTGCTCATTGTAATTGGGATAATGAGGGAATAACACACACCTGGCCATGGAACAGCTGAAAAAGCCAATTGTCCCATTACTTTTGGTCCCTTAACAAGTGGGAGGCACATATGCAAACTGTTGTAATTCCTACACCGTTCACCTGATTTGGATGTAAATACCCTCAAATTAAAGCTGACAGTCTGCAGTTAAAGCACATCTTGTTCGTTTCATTTTAAATCCATTGTGGTGGTGTATAGAGCCAAAAATGTTAGAATTGTGTCGATGTCCCAATATTTATGGACCTGACTGTATATATATATACTGTATGTTGAAATGCATTTTTATTACAAAATATTTGAAAAATATTTTTAAAAACACATTTTCAAAAATACTGTATGTCTTTAAAAATACAAATCTACATTTTTGGAATGCATTTACAAATATATGTAAAATATGTGTTAAATGACTTTTTTATATGAAAAATCTGAAGAATATATTTTAAAAAATATAGTTTTCAAAATATTTTTCATATATTGTATAATATATTTGTAAATGCATTCCAAAAATGTAGATTTTTATCTTTAAAGACATAGTTTATTTGAAATGTATTTTTAAAACTATATTTTTTTAAATATATTCTTCAGATTTTTTTTAACATATAAAAAAGTAATTTTAACACATATTTTACATATATTTGTAAATGCATTCCAAAAATGTAGATTTTTATTTTTAAAGACATACAGTATATTTGAAATGTATTTTTAAAAATATTTTTCATATATTTTGTGATAAAAATGCATTTCAACATACAATATATATATATATATATATATATATATATATAAATATATTTTGAAATATATTGAATATGGCCAAAACTGTAATATTTCAAATATGTCAATATATTTGGGAAGAATATTTTTAAAATATATTTAAAATATATTTTTGTTCCATATGGGTGGGGACAGACTAATACGGGAGGTTTGTTACAGGCTAAATCACCGGTAAAAACAGAGGGGAAAAAGCGTAAAAAAAAAGAAAATGAATGCAGCCACCACATCTAATGATTGGTGAACTGCAATATATTACATTTTTTGTTTTTGGATTTAATACTGTTTCAAATACTATAATATCATTGCAAAAAAAAAAAATAATAGACACTGCATTAATACTATCACACTGAAAATATTGTGTGTTGTACTAGTGTTGCACTGTGTTGTATCTGGTGTCTATGTCATTCCACTGAAAATATTGTGTGTTGTACTAGTGTTGCACTGTGTTGTATCTGGTGTCTATGTCATTCCAAAAAAAAAAAAAACTATTACAAAAACAATACCCAAACTATTCAGTTTTGGCAGATCGAAAGACTTCTATGTCACCTGCCAAAAAATCTGACTATGAATCTATCTTTTACTGATATTCCTAATGGGTAAGTAAAACCTGCCCCTTCCACACTTCTTAGTCTCTGTCCAAGGGATCCATGGAATGTGATGTTTTTAAATGTGCAAGGGACTATTATAAAGGTGTGTTCTCTGTGACATTGCTGCATCATTTCACATATTAGGTGTGTGTTACGGGGGGATTTAACTCAGCAGTAGTAGCATTTTCTAGTGAGTCCACGATAGTCAGAACAGTGTTTTAGGGAATGTTGTCTCACCTTTATTTAAAAATAAAGTTCTTTACATCAGGATTCCCACACAGGGATTTCATCTTCATTCACCATTCAAAGCAAAAACAGAAATAAGGACAAAATAATACTAGGCCTTCTGGATCCTTCTTTTCACCGCACTGCTGCTCAGGCCTTTTGCCTTGGTCCTCCAGACTGACTAACAGCACACATGTGCCCACGTACAACAGTTGCAGCTTTTTCATCTCACTTTAGTTGCAGATCCCTGCTGCATGGGCCCACACCCTTGCATCTCAATAGGAGAATCTCCTGGCACCCATATGAAGCCCTCCTGTCTCCTAGTCTGAGACCTCCCGGCTTTTGAGTAGAGCACACCTGTCCCCTTAACAGAGCAGACTTTTCTCCTGGATGGAACCCTGAGCTATACCTCAGCCTAAGATTATAAAGGCTGTGTGAACCTGTGCACACACCCTGTTGGTCTCCAGCAAGACTTTGACATTGGGTTGGAGGCGTCTTCCCTCCCAAAGCTCTTTGAAGCCTCCAAACTCGGAAACCCAATCTGGGAATTACAAAACTCAGAGAAAAATGAAAAAAACTGTTTTCTCTGCCCAGAACTGATATTCTGGAGCCCTGCATCTGCATGTATACCAACCTTATGTCACTTTTGCCTAGTCTTACACAGTGGCAGGGCCTCACAATGTCATAGGTGGTTTATAAAACTGTGGGGAATGCAAAATTCAATATGTAATATGGTGCAGTAACCACCTTTTCTCAAAGAGAAACAGATGTTGGTGAATTTATTTTTTTCACTAAACGTAATTAATTTCTACCAATGTGCAGCAAAATAACTTCATATAAATGTATAAATTTATTACAAGACAATTATATGGCATTATTTATAAAAGCCCCAACTACAAATTATGCTCTGCTGGACCTACTAATATCAAACCATGCGGGCATTTAATAATGTTCATATAAAAGAAGATCTGGGTAGCAGTGACCATAACATGATTTCATGTAAACAACAAGCACATACTAGAAAGATGAAAACACTTTTATTGTGCTGCGTTTACTAATCAATGTGTTTGTTTTTAATCCCTCATTTGCAGGGAAAAAAGCAAGCACAATGCTGCTGTCCATCAGAACCCTTTGTTGTTAGTAAACACAAATCATTGGCCGGGACCTGCTGATTGGCTTGTACTGTAGAGAATGACAGCACAGGTTGAGTGGCAGGTGCGCGCACCCCCTACTCATAATTGCTGGATCACATATATATACGTGACCCGGAGTAGGGGGGTTGCTCTGCCACAGTATATATATGCAGTAGGTGGTCCTGATGCAGTTAAAGTGTTACTAAACCCACAACAGTAAAATCAGTTAGTATGTGCAGTAAAGCATGCTTGTTATACTCACTCCATCTGCTGATAGAACAGAGTCTTTGGGGGAAAGCTGCACATGCGCAGTTTGGTGTGTATTGCTAGAGAGTTTGTTTTTTTTTCTTGGGAGGGTGCATGTGATCAGCACAGGGCCAATCAGTGCTGTCCAGTGCTGTCCAGACAGAGGGTCAGCGGTCATGCAGCCTCATAGGACAATTGGGGAAGAATGGAAATTCTCCTCTTATCTGAAGGCAGATTTTTCAAAGATTTTATGAACTGATGAGATGTGAGTGACTCTTGATGGACCAGATGGATGGGCCCCTGGCTAGATCAGTAGTGGGCACAGAGCCCCACTTCGACTCAGACACCAGCAAGGTGGATGTGGGGTACTGGTATGGGCTGATATTATTAAAGATGAGCTAATTGGACCTTTTCGAATTGAAGATGGACCCAAAATCAACTCCCAAACCTACTGCCAGTTTTTAGAAGACACTTTCTTCAAGCAGTGGTACAGGAAAAAGTCTGCGTCTTTCAAGAAGATCATGATATTTATGCTGAACAGTGTTCCATTGCATGCATGAAAGTACTCCACTGGCAGGTCTTTCCATTTATACAGAAAAACTGAAATGCTCTGTCCAGAATTCCAGAGGTGGATTGCTTATGACCAGCATCAGTGTTTTGTCGATGAGAACATTTTCATCATAGTTTTCGTCAGTGATGAAAACTAAACAAAAATAAAATTCAATTTCAATTCAAATGACTAAAATACAACTAAAATGGCATTTTAGTCAAAAGACTATGACTAAAACTAAATTAAAATTTGATGTCAAAATTGTCAAAACAGTGGTTAAAGTGTTACTAAACCCACAACGATAAAATCAGTCTGTATATGCAGTAAAGCAAGCTTGTTATATTCACTGTGGAACCTAAGGGGTTAATCCTCTGCATTGTGTAAAAACGCTTTTTGATCCTGACTTCTCTGACCCCCCCTTCTTCCAGTGTCCCCCTCTTATCTCCTGATAAGACATATCGTGTGGAGACACTCTGCACATGCTCAGTTTGGTGTGTATTGCTAGTTTTTTTTTTCTTAGGAGAGTACATGTCATCAGCACAGGGCCAATCAGCACTATCCAGACAGAGGTCAGGGTTCCTGCATCCTCCTAGAGCAGAAAGAAAACACCTCCTACAAGCTTTATCCAGTAATCTGCTGGACACTGATAGAAGTCACAAGACTGATATATACTGCTGATGAGAAAAGGTATTTAGCAGTTTATATTTACTAAAATAATTTAATTCCTATGTATTGTGTACTGTGGGAGACCAGATATAGTGAATGCAGGGTCCTGGGTTTAGTAATATTTTAAGGCTCCATGTATACGAGCCTACCCTGACCACCAGCCGTGGGAAAATGCAAATTGCTGAAAAAGCCACGGCAACCGTGGTACTGCGATTTTGATGTGGTTTTGGTGCATTTTGTGGTTTTTTCGCAGTCGATGGTCAAAACGTTCCTATCCTGAATGCAATTCTTCCACGTTCAGGAGAGGGAGGTTTAACCTCATCTAAACGTGGCAGCTCCTATACTCTGCTAAAAGATTATGTGTACATGGACACATAGGCTTTTATGGAGTTGAGTTTAGGAGCTTTGGAAAAAAAATGCCAAAATCTCCTAAACTCGAGTTTAGGAGCTGCTCGAGTACATGAAGTCCAAAAGCAATATTCTTGTTTGTTTATGAAACTTGGTTTTATTTATAAAGATGTTACTTGATACTTGTTTTCAATATTAACAGAGAACTGTTAGTTTGTATATTCAGGTAATACACTGCTTAAAAAGAATTAAAGGTACACTTTGAAAACACATCAGATGTTAATGGGGGAAAATATCATGCTGGATATCTATACTGACATGGACTGGGTAATGTGTTAGGAACGTAAGGATCCCCCTTTGCTTGATGGAAATGAAAATGATCAACCTACAGAGGACTGAATTCAAAGACACCCTGAAAATCAAAGTGAAAAAATGATGCAGCAGACTAGTCCATTTTTCTGAAATTTCAAAACGGTACTCAGTAGTTTTATGGCCCCCACGTGCTTGTATGCATGGCTGACAACATCGAGGCATGCTCATAATGAGACGACAGATGGTGTCCTGGGGTGTTTCCTCCCAGATCTGGACCAGGGCATCACTGAGCTCTTGGACAGTCTGAGGTGCAACCTGGTGGCATCAGATGGACCGAAACATGATATCCCAGAGGTGTTCTATTGGATTTAGGTCAGGTGAGCATGGGGACCATTCAATGGTATCAATTCCTTCATCCTCCAGGAACTGCCTGCATACTCTCGCCACATGAGGCCGGGCATTGTTGTGCACCAGGAGGAACCCAGGACCCACTGCACCAGCGTAGGGTCTGACAATGGGTCCAAGGATTTCATCCCAATACCTAATGGCAGTCAGGGTGCCATTGTCTAGCCCAACAATGGGCAAACTACGGCCTGGCGGACCTTTTAATCCGGCCCGCGGAGCTAGGCTCCTGCTAGGCTCCTCTCACAGTCCGCCCTGAAGACTGGTGTAGCATGAAAATCTGTCTCCTATGAGGATCTGTCCCCCTCGACGTATCTGCGCATGTGCCGGAGATCGCCAATCGGCTGCTAATGCCTGAAATTGGCACATGCGCAGATACGTCGAGGGGGACAGATCCTCATAGGAGACAGGTTTTCATGCTACACCGGAACGGCGCGGGAACACGGTGAGAGGAACGCGCGGAGCAAAGGTAAGTGAATTGACACAGGGGGGACTTAATATGGGGAATGAATTACTATAGGGGGGATGAATTACTATATGGGGGTGAATTACTATGGGGGATGAATTACTATGGGGGATCAATTACTATATGGGGGATCAATTACTATGGGGGATCAATTACTATATGGGGGATGAATTACTATATGGGGGATGAATTACTATGGAGGATTAATTACTATATGGGGGATGAATTACTATATGGGGGATGAATTACTATATGGGGGATGAATTACTATGGGGAATGAATTACTATATGGGGGATGAATTACTATGGGGGATGAATTACTATATGGGGGATGAATTACTATATGGGGGTTGAATTACTATGGGGGATGAATTACTATGGGGGATGAATTACTATATGGGGGATGAATTACTATGGGGGATGACTTACTATGGGGGATGAATTACTATATGGGGGATTAATTACTATGGGGGATGAATTACTATATGGGGGATGAATTACTATGGGGGATGAATTACTATATGGGGGATGAATTACTATATGGGGGATGAATTACTATGGGGGATGAATTACTATGGGGGATGAATTACTATATGGGGGATGAATTACTATGGGGGATGAATTACTATATGGGGGATGAATTACTATATGGGGGATTAATTACTATGCTTACTATGGGGGAATATTACTATACTTACTATGGATGACACATACACATCATTCATCTACTCTTGGTCCGGCCCCCGGGTCCAATATATGAACCCATTGCGGCCCTCAAGTCAAAAAGTTTGCCCACCCCTGGTCTAGCCTGTAGAGGTCTGTGTGTCTTCCATGGATATGCCTCCCCAGACCATCACTGACCCACCACCAAAACGGTCATGCTGAACGACGTTACAGGCAGCATAATGTTCTCCATGGCTTCTCCAGACCCTTTCACGTCTGTCACATGTGCTCAGGGTGAACCTGCTCTCATCTGTGAAAAGCACAGTGTGCCAGTGGTGGACCTGCCAATTCTGGTGTTCAATGGCAAATGCCAATCGTGCTCTATGGTGCTGGGCAGTGCACACGGGGCCCACTAGAGGATGTGGGGCCCTCCGGCCACCCTCATGAAGTCTGTTTCTGATTGTTTGGTCAGAGACATTCACACCGGTGGCCTGCTGGAGGTCATTTTGTAGGGCTCTGGCAGTGCTCATCCTATTCCTCCTTACACTAAGGAGCAGATACCAGTCCTGCTGTTGGCTTAAGGACCTTCTACGGCCCTGTCCAGCTCTCCTAGAGTAACTGCTGCCTGTCTCCTGGAATATCCTCCATGTTCTTGAGACTGTGCTGGAAGACACACCAAACCTTCTGGCAATGGCATGTATTGATGTGCCATCCTGGAGGAGTTGGACTGCCTGTGCAACCTCTATAGGATCCAGGTATTGCCTCATGCTGCCAGTAGTGAAACTGACCCTAGCCAAATGCAAAACTAGTGAAAAACAGTCAGAAAAGATGAGTTGGGAAACAAATGTCAGTGGACTCCACCTGTAAAACCATTCCTGTTTTGGGAATCATCTCATTGTTGCCCATCTAGTGCACCTGTTGTTATTTTCATTAACACCAAAGCAGCTTAAACTGAGTAACAACCCCCTCTGCTACTTAACTGACCGGATCAATATCCCAGGAGTTTCAATGACTTGATGCTATACTCTGATTAAAAAGTGTTCCCTTAATTGTTTTGAACAGTGTATGTGCAATTCACTGTTTGTTTGTTTTATATTTTTAACTAGAAGTGAACCCAATTTTGTATCTTTTACCCACAGGTAAGCTGTTTAGGAGATATTTACTGAAAAAGTGCCAGTGATGTCACCGGCATATGCACACAGTGCTCTCAATGGATGGTGTGCCGAAACTCCTGCGGATATGTGCAAGAGTGATGACATCGCGGCCCAACGAGATGGTCGCAGCTCACAAACTCAGAAGGAAGATCATGTGAAGATAGAAGCTTCAGGGAGCTGTGACAGTGCTCCGTTGGAGGGCTTTGCTGTCATTTAAGTCTTTCATAATGTGCTAGTGTGCAATACGTACTAGCATATTATGCTCTTCTCTTGCAGGGAGAAGATTTTTTAAAGCTGCACTCCTGTTTGTCAAAAAGCAATATTTTTACTTGTTTATGATACTGGATCTTTTAGTGCCTTTTACACTGATTGTCCGACTGGGTCCAGCTGTCAGTTTTTTAGACATACAAATCAGACCATCCACAGCCCTCTATGGACCATCAGGTGTCAGTGGACGTGTGTCCACTGACACCGGCCGGCATACAATCTGATACTGTACACTAAAAACAGACGGATGGGGATCTGTTCCCGATCCGTCTGGCGGATCGGATGACACGGAAACAGATAAGAGGTCCAGTTCCAGCCGACTGCTCCATAGAAAAAAGGCCAGCAGTGGAGCAGACACAGACCTGTCATCCACTTGCTCAGCGGGCATCAGCGGAGAGATTCCGCACTGAACAAACGGCTGATGGGTCCACCCCGTCTGAAAGGGGCCTTAAATGTACTGGAGATTTTAGTCAACTAAAATATGACTAAAACTAAAACAATTCAGATGACTAAAAAAACGACTAAAAATAAAATGGCATTTTAGTCACAAGACTAACTAAGACTAAATCAAAATTTGGTGTCAAAATGAACAGTGACCAGCATCATGAGAGAGGGATTCTGTTCGACTAAGATGTATTTTCTGTCAGATTTGAAGTTTGGGGGTAGTGCCTATTAATGGGTAACTAAGGAGATGGTGTGGGAGTTCCTCCTGGAGCCAGGGTAGGCTACTAAGAGGAATTGCTGCTGTTGCTTGTTCAAGCTGATTCCAAAATTTGGTAGCACTGTGTTTGCACAAATCTAAAATTCTGGCCATCTCCACCACTTTATGGTTTTTAAATGTGCCAGGGAATGCCAGGCTCCCTCTCTATTTTGTTGGGTAATGGGAGAGTGATCCAGTCTGTGACCTTTATACAAAAATACAGAAATAAGAACTACCTGTATATAACAAAATAGGTATGCTGTGTGAATGGAAACACATAACAAACATGGTGGGGGCGGGGGGGAGGTTCAAATTTGACTGCAAAAGTAGAAATATACTTTAGCCTAAATGACCACACAGTACAGAACTAGATTTTAAATATTTTAGTAATACAAGTGCAACCATTTAGGTTTTATTTTGATATTTAATTAAGCTGGAACATTTACATTTTTTAACAAAATTTGAAGTTTTTTTTCACCACACTGTTACCCTGATTTATTTATCCTTTAACCACTTGCTGACAAAATGTGTACGTTGCTTTACTTGCAGATGCAGGCATCACCCCAGTATAGTTTTTAGAGCCACTTGATTACTTCTACAAGCAGAGGGAGGGGACTCCCCCCCCCCCCCCCACTGTTCACTTGGGCTCTCCCTTCCCATTGAGATACCCAAGCTACCAGCTGGACCGTCTGCCGGCTGGTCGGGCATCCAGACAAATGCTGGGACTGGCTTTGATCAGGTCTCTGCTATGGTAACCCAGAAGTGATGACCTCATATCACTTCCGGTTTACTCGGATGTCGCCGGTGCCATTTTAAAAAAATCAAAAGCATTCAAAAACACAGATCTTGGTGTTTTGAATGCTTTTGAGGGCAGAGGAGGGATCTGGGGTCTTATAGACACCAGATCCCTCCATAAAGATTACCTGTCACGTGCCCATTGCTTTCACAAGGGATGTTTACATTTCTTGTGACAGCAATTAAAGTGCTCCCATCCTCCTGTGCTCATTCGCAAAGGCAAACGCACATGTCGGTCCTACACATGCGCGAACAGCGATCGTCCCACACATGTGAGGTATTACCACGAATGTCAGATCCTGGGCAGTAATTCTAGCACTAGACATGCTCTATAATTCTAAAGTCATAAGTAAAGGATTTTAAAGCGAAGCCTATGGATTGTAAACTTTACGTTGTTTGTCACCATTGCACAGGCGTGCGCAATTTTAAAGCATGATGTGTTTGCAATCAATTTAATCAGCATTTGCAAGCCACTGCACAAATACAGTGTAACATAAAAAAAAATTGCAAACCCCACCAATTTATTCTCTAGGGCCTCTGCTTTAAAAAATATATATAATGTTTGGGGGTTCTGCTATAAGGTCTCTGTTTCTGTCTGTGATTACACAGGGGAGATTTTCTCTCACTTCCTTTACTGTGACACAGGACATAAAATTAAGGAGGTGGTTGTCCCTGTACACATATCTATGCATGTTGGGCATCTTGTTATATAACGCACACCAGTGTGAGCTCAAGGTTGAACAACCGCAATCTGACATTTCTTTAAATGGTTGAATTGCAAATTCCTTTGCTGCGCTGGTGACTCTCCTAAAGTACTGCTCTGACTCAATCATTTGTGTGTTTTAATTGCAGCTCTGCAAACAAGATTTTTTTTTCCAACAGAAGAGGTAAAGAGCAATTAGAAATCAATTTAATAAGACTTGAGCACTCCATCTGCTTGCTAGAAATCTGGAAATGACAATACAATATATGATGTTTTTTATTGTAGAACAAGGGATACGAACCTCCATCATTGCATTTCCCTGGTGTACCACAGTTTAGAATGTGTTTTACACTGCGCTTGATTTATAAACATTCTTCTTCTTCAGCAAACAGCACAATATGGGCTCACTCACACAGCATTTTTATAGGTACATTTTTATTACTTTACGGACCTGAACACGTGCATGGTTTTCTATGAACCCATGAACACAGCTGTGTAAAGGTTAGTGCATTTGAGGTCCAGAGAATGGGAGGAAATTACACTGTACGCATGTGTACAATGTACAGAGCGAATGTACTCTATTGGCGTACAAGAACCGCCTGTGTCCTTGCAATGAAGGACACTAGGCAGCTTCGTTACAAAGCCACTTGTGTCCTACCAACAAAGGATACTAGATAGCTTCCTTGAGTAGCTACCTGTGCCTTACCAACAGAAGGAGCAAGAAGGCAATAGCAACCTGCATCCTAGCATCCTTGAGAAGCTGTCTTCATCCTAGCAACAGAACCATTGATAATGTTACATATGTAGCACCCTCCATTTACACAGTGCTTTACACATATATATTGCACATTCACATCAGTCTGTGCCCTGAAGGAGCTTCCAATCTAAGGTCCCAAACTCACATTCATACATCCACATATTAGGGCCAATTTAGACAGGAACCAATTAACCTACCAGCGAGATTATTTTGTTATAATTTGTCACGTTTCATTGATTTAGCGCTTACCTATTCACAATTGTATTTAACAAGAGACTTATTTCTACTTGGAGCATCCACCAACTGACACATTAAATTGTACTGTAAGATGTTCAAGAAATTACATGCCTTAGATGACTGAGCAGTTCTATCTGCCCAGTCAATGTCCAGATAACTGAAGCACCCCCATGATAAAAACATTACCCTGCCTTTCCACTGTTTCTGTTTGTGAAAGGAGATCGATCTGCTTCTGTTTCTGTTTGTGAAAGGAGATCGATGTAAGCTGTCAAACCAGGTTTCTGATACTCCCATGAAGTCAAAATCCTATTGTGTAATAGTAGTTCCAGTCAGTTCTGTCATTTTATTTACCAAACTCCAAGCATTTGTGAACATTCTTGTTAATTTTGTACCAGTGCATATTATTTTCTCCTTGTGAGGAGACTGAGGTAGGCGCAACAAGATTCTGTCAGCCTACGTACATTGGTCCTAGGCACTCTAGCTTCATCGCCAACAGTGCACCCTCTGATCCTTACTCACTGCCTGCAATAGTTTCCTTGGATCAACTCCCTCCCCCAAGTTTAAAAGTTCTCTAGCTTTTTGACCCTCTGCTCCCCCAAAAGAGCTGCATCCTTCGGAACGGGGTAATCGTCCTTGCCTCCAGCTCCCGCTCACTTGTCTCGGCATCCTCTCCCCATGCTCCTTCTCACTGATCACATGGCCTCAGGTGTCCTCTGCTCTCACTTACTTAGCACATGGCCTCCAATGTGCTCTCTTACCACTCACTGATTACACAGCCTCCAGCATCCTACCCTTTTACTTCTGCTCACTACCCTCTATATCCTCAATACTCACAGTGCCCCAGTCACAATACCTCTGTGCTGACACTGCCCCGGTCACAATACCTGGGTACTCACAGTGGCCCAATCACAGTACCTCAGTACCCCAGTCACAGTTGCTCAGTACTCTCATACCCTAGTCACACTTGC
The DNA here is from genome assembly GCF_062004578.1 of Staurois parvus. Lineage (NCBI taxonomy): Eukaryota > Metazoa > Chordata > Amphibia > Anura > Ranidae > Staurois > Staurois parvus. Next base: position 4,265,655 of record NW_028318468.1, read on the forward strand.
TCCATGTTCTCAGTGCCCCAGTCACAGCTGCTCTGTGCTCTCAGTGCCCCAGTCACAGTTGCTCTGTGCTTTCAGTGCTCCAAGTCACAATACCTTTGTTTTCACGTGCTCAAAGGTCACAATATCCCAGTATTCACAGTGCCCCCAGGTTACAATACCCTATAACTCACAGTGCTCTCAGGTCACAATATCCCAGTACTCACAGTGACTCAGTACACATACAGTACAGCAATCCTTTACCCTGCTCCGGCGATTCTCTCAAACAGCCTCACTCCCACCACCTTTGATTCAAAGTGCCTCATTATTCACCGCTGTGGGGAGGTCCCCAATTCACACCACTGTCACTCTGCTTTGCCTATTTTCCATTCAGCTTGTGAAAGCTAAGCTCTCACACTGTATCCAGCACCAGCGATATAGCCTGCAGATTTAAAGATATATATATAGCAACTTATAGTGTCATTAAATCCACATTATTAAAAATTGTCAAGACACGCTTTATTACATGCTGTTCATACTCACTCAGTCACTATGTTTTCTGTATTCTGCAAAAAAAAAACTGGTTGATCCTGATGTTCACTGTCCCTCCCTCCTTATCCGTGTCCCCGCTGCAGTCTGAACTTGTACACATTCACAGAGCATGCTCCAGTTTCAGTTCCCTTCTAAGCTATTCATTTCCTCCTTTTTCTTATCTGTGCAGCCCATGTGACTACAGAGTCACACATGTGGGTATATACATTCCAGATAAATGACAGCTCCCTCCATTCTCTTCCATGCCCACTAAACAGCATTACACTATGGTAGAGGGATATTAAATGGTGATTATAGAGGAAACACCTTCCTGTAATTCCAAGCACATACAAACAACAGACACAGAAGGGATGTGAAACGGGCTATGATTGGCAGAACTTCCCTATAGATAGCCCACAACATGTTTTTGCACATAAATCAGATTTGAGTTCAAATACACATTTGTATGATTATGTAAAGCATTTATTTGATATCAATGATGTATTTTTCCTTTTTATTTCAAATGCTTTTTTAACATGTGACTGACAGCAGAGAACTAAAAGTTCCTCCTGCCAATGTTTACCTGCAGACAGGCTAGGAAAGAGCTGGGTCACGTGATAGCTGTATGTCACATGTAAAAAGAAGTGCTTACATTTTTTAAATTAAAATAAATGCAATGCCATCATCCATGTACATAAAGAGAAGATATAATGTAATGTAGACCCGGTGATTGACAGCCGTGAATGGTGGCGTGGGTAAGGTGCGAGGGCAACCTACCCGTAAATACAAAATTACGTGTATATATACGTGATTTTGCGCTCCCGTGCCGTGTGTAGCAGTATATCTCCTGTAGGGCAGATGGGAAGCAGTTAAGTGATGCGACCTAGCACCAGTGAAATGCAGTGGGGTCCCTAAATCATAGTGTTTTCCAGAATCCCAGGGACACCACCCTCAAGAGGCACATCATCAGTAGCTCCTTGCACCCCCCAGCCCCTGGTCAGACAAGGGCATCCTATCCTTTGACAATGGCAAATTTGATTGAATTTGAAATTTCATGTGCGGGAGTGACATCATCCCTGCCCAGCTAATGACAGTGGCTAGCATTCAGGACCTCACGTCCTCATGAAACATATCCCCCTCACTTCCTCATGAAGGATATCCCCCTCATGTCCTCATGAACGATATCCCATCACTTCCCCATGAAGGATATCCCCCTCACTTCCTCATGAAGGATATCCCCCTCACGTTCTCATGAAGGATATCCCCCTCACTTCCTCATGAAGGATATCCCCATCACGTCCTCATGAAGGATATCCCATCGCTTCCTCATGAAGGATATCCCCCTCACGTCCTCATGAAGGATATCCCATCGCTTCCTCATGAAGGATATCCCCCTCACGTCCTCATGAAGGATATCCCATCGCTTCCTCATGAAGGATATCCCCCTCACGTCCTCATGAAGGATATCCCATCGCTTCCTCATGAAGGATATCCCCCTCACTTCCTCATGAAGGATATCCCCCTCACGTCCTCATGAAGGATATCCCATCGCTTCCTCATGAAGGATATCCCCCTCACGTCCTCATGAAGGATATCCCATCGCTTTCTCATGAAGGATATCCCCCTCACGTCCTCATGAAGGATATCCCATCGCTTCCTCATGAAGGATATCCCCCTCACTTCCTCATGAAGGATATCCCATCGTTTCCTCATGAAGGATATTCCCTCACTTCCTCATGAAGGATATCCCCCTCACTTCCTCATGAAGGATATCCCATCGTTTCCTCATGAAGGATATTCCCTCACTTCCTCATGAAGGATATTCCCTCACTTCCTCATGAAGGATATCCCCCTCACTTCCTCATGAAGGATATCCCATTGTTTCCTCATGAAGGATATTCCCTCACTTCCTCATGGAGGATAACCCCCTCACTTCCACATGATAGATAACCCCTCACTTCCTCATGAAGGATATCCCCCTCACTTCCTCATGAAGGATATCCCATCGCTTCCTCATGAAGGACATCCCCCTCACTTCCACATGAAGGATATCCCATCGCTTCCTCGTGAAGGATATCCCCCTCACTTCCACATGAAGGATATCCCCCTCACATCCTCATGAAGGATATCCCCCTCACTTCCTCATGAAGGATATCCCCCTCACTTCCTCATGAAGGATATCCCATCGCTTCCTCATGAAGGATATCCCCCTCACATCCTCATGAAGGATATCCCAATCACTTCCTCATGAAGGATATCCCATCGCTTCCTCATGAAGGATATCCCATTGCTTCCTCATGAAGGACACCCCCCTCACTTCCTCATGAAGGATATCCCAATCACTTCCTCATGAAGGACACCCCCCCTCACTTCCTCATGAAGGATATCCCAATCACTTCCTCATGAAGGATATCCCAATCACTTCCTCATGAAGGACACCCCAATCACTTCCTCATGAAGGATATCCCAATCACTTCCTCATGAAGGATATCCCATTACTTCCTGATGAGTCCACAAGACAGCAAGTGAAGTGAAATCTCTCCAAACAGAACCAAATAGCAAAAATAAAGTTCCTCCCCCACATCCACAAATGTTGCTTTACACACACTTTAATCTGTAACGTAGCTGTCATTCTAATTAGTGAAAATTGAGAACGCAATTACAGTGATAATACTAAAATGCTATGAACTCTATGATGTAACATTAGTCCAGGAATCGCAGTCTGGATCGGAATCTGCGTTCTTGTCTCTGTTGTTAAGTAAACAGTAGTACACTGCATAGGAAAGATACATTGTTGCAGTAGCAGCAAATGACACAATCCCACACTCATCTACAAGTCACGCTGGATACTGGGACCACCGCGACACCGAACCCACACACCTAATACACTCATACATACGCGGCTTCATCATTGTACCTGGCGGGATTCTTCTGCTGTTTCGTTGCTAGGGAGCTCGCTTCGGTTGCCAAGCAAAGTTCGGAACCACCTGCCTACGTCAAGCCGCCAGGCGTTGCCTAAGACTCCGCCTACTTGTTAGGAAAGCGCCGGACGTGCTTGTGTATAGTCGTGTGCAGTGTTTGTAGTCCATAGGGAATGGAAGTTCCCGCGGGGTTGTACTGCAGTGTAACCCCCTTTGCTGGGAAAGTGTCAATGATTGTTATTAATGCAGCAACATGTGACTGGAAAAGCTGTGTGGATTAGGTGGGGTGTCCCAGGTTAAAGTGTGGTGTAATGAGGAGCCTGGAAGGCGGCAAAGACAAATGCTACCTTGCATTAAAATGATACTGACCACTTACCTACCGGGCACTTATAGCCCCTTCCTGCCCAGGCTAATTTTCAGCTTTCAGTGCTGTCGCACTCTGAATGACAATTGTGCGGTCATGCAACACTGTATCCATATGAAATATTTATCATTTTTTCACACAATTAGAGTTGTCTTTTGGTGGTATTTAATCACAGCAGTTTTTTTTTATTTTTTGCACTATAAACGAAAAAAGACCGAAAATGCTGAAAATGTTGCAAACAGGTAATTTTTATCCTTCACTGATGGGCGTTGATTAGGTTGCACTGATGGACACTGATGAGGTGGCACGGATAGGTAGCACTAATAAGGTGGAACTGGTGGGCATTGATGAGGAGGCAACGATGATGCTGCGCTGATATGCTGCAATGATGGTCACCGATAGACGGCACTGATGGACACTGATGAGGTGGCACCGATAGGTAGCACTAATAAGGTGGAACTGGTGGGCATTGATGAGGAGGCAACGATGATGCTGCGCTGATATGCTTTAATGATGGTCACCGGTAGACGGCACTGATGGACACTGATGAGGTGGCATGGATAGGTAGCACTAATAAGGTGGAACTGGTGGGCATTGATGAGGAGGCAACGATGATGCTGCGCTGATATGCTTTAATGATGGTCACCGGTAGACGGCACTGATGGACACTGATGAGGTGGCATGGATAGGTAGCACTAATAAGGTGGAACTGGTGGGCATTGATGAGGAAGCACTGATATGCTGCAATGATGGTCACTGATAGACGGCACTGATGGACACTGATGAGGTGGCACAGATAGGCAGCACTAATAAGGTGGAACTGGTGGGCATTGATGAGGAGGCAACGATGATGCTGCACTGATATGCTGCAATGATGGTCACTGATTGGCAGCACTGATGGGCGCAACTGCTGGGCAGCACTGATGTACACTGGTGGGTGATCAGTGATGATGATCAGTGCCAATCTCTTCTGTGACAGCTGCCGGTTATCAGCAGTACTCTTCTCACGCTGTAACAGCATGAGAAGGGTACTGCCGATAACCGGCAACTGTATTTACTCCGTGATCTGCTGTGTCATGGGACACAGCTGATAACGTGGTAAAAGGCCGCTGAGATTGGCCATTTACCTCATCATGTGATCAGCTGTGTCCATAGGACACAGTGATCATGAAGATCACCAGGTGCGTGCCCCTGGGGGCATATAACGCCCTCCCAGAACTGGGTAACCGCGCTGTAGCCAACATTCAGCTATAGCTATAGCATGGTTACCAAGTGGTTAATCACCACTGGTTTTTTATTTTTTGCACTATAAATGAAAAAAGACCGAAAAGTTTTTTAAAAAGGTTTTTGTTTCTGTTATAGAACTGGGTAACCATGCTGTAGCCGTCATTCGGCTATAGCACAGTTACCAAGCGGTTAATCACAACTGTTTTTTTTTTACTTTTTGCACTATAAATGAAAAAAGACTGAAAAAAAAGTTTTTCTTTGTTTCTATTAACAAATTTCGCAAACAGGTAATTTTTCACCTTCACCGATGTCCATGGATGAGGCTGCACTGATAGGCATCACTGATGGGCACTGATAGGTGGCACTGATGAGGCCGCACTAGTGGGAATTGATGAGAAGGCACTGATGAGGCTGCACTGAAATGCAGCACTGATGGACACTGATGGGCAGCACTGATAGGTACGGATGCGGCGGTACTGATAGGCAGCACTGATGGGAACTGATAAGTGGCACTGATGATGCGGCACTAGTGGGCATTGATGAGGAGGCGCTGATGAGACTGCACTGATATGCAGCACTGATGGCCACTGATAGGCAGCAATGATGGGAACTGATAGGCGGCACTGATGGGAACTAATAGGCAGCACTGAAGGGCTCTGAGTGGCGGCACTGACAGACACAGATTAGCAGCACTGACAGGCACAGATGGGCAGCACTGCAGGTCACTTTCGGGACTGTGCTGATAATCAGGGCCCTGATAAACAGTGCCCTGATTATCAATGTAGATGTCTCATTGGCAGTTGCCGGTTATCGGCAGTACTTTCCTCACGTGACAACGTGAGGAAAGTACTGTCGATAACCGGCAAGTGTATTTACATGGTGATCACCTGTTATTGGACAAAGGACACAGAGAGCAGCTGGTGCATGCAGCTGCGGGCATGTTCTGGGAGGGCATCATATTCAGAAATAGCATGGTCAAGAAATGGTTAAAGGGACTTTTTTTTAAAAATAACAAACATGTCATACGTACCTGCTCTGTGTAATGGTTTTGCACAGAGCAGTGCCAATCCTCTTCTTGGGGCTCCCGATGGTGCTCCTGGCCCCTCCCACCTGCTAAGTGCCCCCACAGCAAGGTACTTGCAATGGGGACACCCAAGAAGGCTCGCTCTATAGCTGCCACTCTGTGTGTTCATTCACACAGAGCTAGCTTACGCCTCAACCCCACCCCCTCTCTCTCATTATTTGGTCACTGGCTGTGATTGTCTCAGCCAATGAATTGGAAGAGTCCCCAGAGACCCAAGGCTCTTGTGCACATTGCTGGATTGCGATGAGGCTCAGGTAAGTATTGGGGGGGGGGGCACTGCACACAGAAGGTTTTTTACTTTCATGCATAGAATGCTTGAATGTAGAAAACCACTTTAAAGCAGAGCTCCACCCAAAAGGGAAGTTCCCCTTTAAGTACTGGTCCCCTGCTCTCCGTGAGGAATTGGCACCCTTGGTGACTGGGGGACCAATTTTAACAGGTACCCACTACCACTGTGATCACGGTGTGATCACCTAGGTCAGGGGTGGGCAACTGTGGCCCTCCAGCTGTTGGTGAACTACAAGTTACATCATGCCTCTGCCTTTGGGAGTCATGCTTGTAACTGGCAGTTTTGCAATGCCTCATGGGACTTGTAGTTCTACAACAGCTGGAGGGCCACAGTTGCCCACCCCTGGCCTAGGTGATCAGAAGCGGAAGTTCTCACCCCCCCCTTCCCCATTCGGGGATGACCCCTTCCTTTTCCAACATACTGCACACCAGTGCATAAAGCAAGGTCCATAAAGACATGGATGAGTGAGTTTGGGGTGGAGGAACTTGACTGGCCTGCACAGAGTCCTTACCTCAACTCAACAGAACACCTTTGGGACTGCAAGCCAAGCCTTCTCGTCCGACATCAGTGTCTGACCTCACAAATACGCTTCTGGAAGAACGGTCACACATTCCCATAGACGCACTCCTAAACATTGTATACAGCCCTCCCAGAAGAGTTGAAGCTGTTATAGCTGCAAAGGGTGGGCCAACTCAGTATTGAACCCTACAGACTAAGGCTAGGATGCCTTTAAAGTTCATGTGCGTGTAAAGGCAGATGTCCCAATAATTTTGGCAATATTATTATTCTTATTATTATGATACAGGATTTATATAGTGCCAACAGTTTGCTCAGCTCTTTACACTGTGCTCAGCGCTTTACATTGTAATATAGTGTAGATCGCTCAGCAATGCTGAGTGAAATTTTACTATTGTGAATGAACAGGCAACGCTGTATGGCTGTGTCATACATGACACTGTCCCCAACAGTGCTGATTGTTTATTCATAAAAGTAAAAGATCATTCAACACTGCAGGGCTGTGTGGTCTATTTCCTGGGGCCGTGTATGTTGCAGTGAGACACACAGCCCTATAGAGATGACTTATCTTTTTTTTAAGTTATTTTATTGATTTTAATAAGTAATACACAAAAAAGTGCAAATAATGCCCACACAGGGGCAGGTTCTTGACCCAACAGAGCAAATGTAAATACTAAATCTAAAACCCAGGAGGGGAGGGAATCACTTGACATGCAAGGCTTAAGCAGTCACAATTAAATTCAGAGAAAATGAAGGCACCATTTATAAGTAGAAGAATACACAGCAAATGAATACCGTACATACATTCATAAGCTTCTCTATCATCCACCATGGTGGGGGTGGAGGTGTTGTCTAGCCAGCAATTTTTGCAATTTACGGGGGCACCCTCTGTTAGCGTAGGTGGTTTGGTATAGAGACAGGTTGGAGTTTGCCAAAATGGGAACGGGTGTAAGCAATTATGTCCAATGATATGTGTAGGACATGTAATTATATATATATTTTTATATATATATATATATATATATATTGTATGTTCACATTATTGATCAGGCCAGCATCTGACTGAGGTAGATGTATTTTACACGACAAAAGGATAGCCAAGGACTCTTTGCTATGTTCATTTTATGCAAGATCACCTTGGTACTTGAGGGCCAACTTGTTAAATTTCAAAGAACGTACCGTATTTTTCGCTCCATAAGACACACTTTATTCCCTCCAAAAAAGGGGGGAAAATGTTAGTTCGTCTTATGGAGCGAATATGGAGCAATCGGTCCTGTATTCCCACCACGGATTGTCAATTTAAGGGGTTTATGGTCTGACAGTCCATCAGGGAGATTACAAGCATCCTGTATATCATTCAGGAGAGCAGGATTTACAAATGCTAGATCTATATGAGAGGCAGTTTTAAAGGTTGAAGAAAAACAGGAGTAGGCTCTGTTATAAGGATGGAGCCAACACCATACTTCAGTAAGATCAGCTGTCTGCACCCAGGTGACCAGGTCCGTGTTAAGCTGCCTTAGATTTTAGTATTATGAATCAGCAATCAGTGCTGCCTGCTAATTCACAGTTAGCGTTTTTTTACCACTTCAAGTCCGGACATTTTCACCCCCTTCCAGTCTAGACAATTTTCAGCTTTCAGCACTATCATACTTTGAGTGACAATTACTCAGTCATACAATACTGTACCCATGTGACATTTTTATTCTTTTTTTGAGACAGATAGAGTTTTGGTGGTATTTAATCACTACTGGGTTTTTTATTTTTTGCTATATAAATAAAAAAATACTGAAAATTTTGAAAAAAAATTATGTTTTTCTTAGTTTTCATTACAAAAGTTTGCAAATAAATAATTTTCTTCATAAATGTAGGCCAGAATGTATTCTACTACATTTTTGGGGTACAAATAACCCAAAACAGTGTATATTATTTAGTCTATGTGAAAGCTATGAGAGTCTACAAACTATTGGATATATATTTGAAAACTGAACAGTTGAGACCCTAAAATCGTGGAGCCTGGTATGGAGTATGGCAGTGATCATGATGCTGGTATGGGGTATGGTGGTGATCAGGACATTAGCATGAGGTATGGCAGTGATCAGGACGCTGGTATAGCAGTAGTCAGGATGCTATTATGGGATATGGGGTGATCAGGATGCTGGTTTGGGGTATAGCGGTGATCATGAAGATGGTATGGCAGTGACCTGAACGCTGGTATGGCAGTAGTCAGGACACTGGTAGGGGATATGGGGTGATCAGGATGCTTAAATGGGTATGGCGGTGATCAGGAAGATGGTATAGGGTATGGAGGTGATCAGGACGCTAATATGGGGTATGGCAGTGATCAGAATGCTAGTATAGGGTGTTGTGGTGATCAGGACGCTAGTTTGGGGTATTGCGGTGATCAGGACGCTGGTATGGGGTATGGCGGTGATCAGGACACTGGTATGGGGTATGGTGGTGATCAGGATGCTGGTATGGGGTATGGCGGTGATCAGGATGCTGGTATGGCCTATGGCGGTGATCAGAGTGTAGGTTTGGGGTATGGCAGGACACTGTTAGGACATATGGGGTGATGAAGATGCTGGTATGGGGCATAGCGGTGATCAGGATGCTGGTATGGGGTATGGCAGTGATCAGGATGCTGGTATAGTCTATGGCGGTGATCAGAGTGTTGGTTTGGGGTATGGCAGTGATCAGGACATTGCTATGGTGTTTGGGGGGGGGGGGGTTTGTACACTCGGACAGCTTCCAGGGGTTAGCTGCATGTTTTATTATGTACAGTATATACTGGAGCAGTGATCAGGGATTCAGGGGCACAGATCAGGGAGTGGCTGAAACAGCAGTCTGTGACTGTACAAGCAGCCTGACAGGAGCCACTGATGCGGGCTGATGTATAGGTTTGTTAGCCCACATCTGCAAAGCTTCCCTTCCACCGTCTATATGCAATGGGCGGACAGGAAGAGGTTAAGCTCCTAGAAGCTGTTATTAGCACTTTTCTTTCTGCTCCAGAAGCTAAATAGAGTTATCCCATGTGCCCATGCACACTACTTTAGGTTATTAGCATTTTTTGAGCTGCAGAGTCTAGGAGCAGAAAAAAAATTGTTTTTTGGAGCTTTTTTCCAGCAGAAAAAACACTAAATGCACCTAAATGCTATTAAAATGCTACTAAATGCTCCTAACAGCTTTTTTTTCCTCAACATGTACTGTAAAACCGCAAATAAAATGCTAACGCTCCTAAATGCTTCTAAACACTAATAAAACACTACTAAAACGCTACTTAAAAAACGCTATTACCAGCATTTTTTATCCAGCATTTTTTGAGCTTAAAAAATTGCTACTTTGCATGAAGCCTAAAGAACATTCAGAGCTGCAGGGCTAAGTGATCTATCTGAGGCACACAGCCCCAGCAAACAGATCACATAGCCCCACAGCATTGGGTGATCTTTTACTATTATGAATGAACAAGCAGCACTGTCAATACTGTGTGATAGAGTTGTCTGTGCCCTGTATGTTTTTTTTAGTAGTCTTTAGCTCTATCCCACATCCCTGCAGTGGTGATTGCTCATTTATAATAGTCAAATAACACTCATAGAGAGGGGGCAGAGGCTCAGCAGCTTGTTTGGCAGCCAGGCTCTTGTGCTACATAGTTGCTGATAGAGCTAATGTGTGTGGTGAGCTTAAAGAGGAACTTCCTCTGTCCTTGGAGAGATATAATGTTTTGTCACTGGGGCAGAGAATAAAGAAGATAAAAGAAAGTATCACCTTCACTATACAAAAAAAAAAAGATTTGGCTTTACAAAGACCTTATTGTGTGCATAAGGCCATACACAGTGAAAAAAAGTGTATTTCTGTGCCCAGAAGTTACTGGTGTTTGTGTACATCCGCCAGTACAATTCAAGGACAGGCTATATGCTGGTAACTACACACTGCAGAATCCCAGCCTGGTAGCTGGTGCGGATGCTGGTGGTGCATCCAGGGGCACAATTCGTGATGGATGATGTCATGTTCACTTCAGCCAATCACAAGAAGCCTTGCATTCATTCATAAAATACAAACCTTCTTCTGAATGGCTGAGCAACACATAGCCTGACTCGATTCTGTTCCTGGGAACGGGTCGGGAAGTCCTTGTCCTGCCAGAATACCGCGCCGACAGCGGTCTCAGTAGGCATATATATTAGTGAAGGAAATAGTTTGTTTGGGAAAGCTTAATTCAAATGAACTATTTAACCACTTCACTCCAGGCATACGCATATATGCAGCATCTTGGTGGGTGGGCATTAACGGCGAGCTGCTGCGTATGTGCGGTCCTGTATAAACAGCTTACCAAGCTGAGAGCATGCTTCCTGCACATTTCCAGCCCAGTAGCTGGTGCGGATGCTGGTGGTGCATCCAGGGGCACAATTCGTGGTGGAGGATGTCATGTTCACCTCAGCCAATCACAAGAAGCCTTGCATTCATTCATAAAATACAAACCTTCTTCTGAATGGCTGAGCAGCTTACAGCCTGACTCAATTCTGTTCCTAGGAACGGGTCGGGAAGTTCTTGTCCTGCCAGAATACCGCGCTGACAGCGGTCTCAGTAGGCATATACAGTTGTGTTCAAAATAAGAGCAGTGTGTTGAAAAAAGTGAATAAAGCTCAAACTCCTTCTAATAGCTTTTATTTCCATACACACAAATGCATTGGGAACACTACACATTCTATTCTAAATCAAAACATGAAAAAAAAATATATCAAATTTGTGTTGTTCCTCTAACAAAACTGAAGAAAAGTGAATATTAGACTGTTCAAAAAAATAGCAGTGTTTGTATTCTTCTTTACAATCTCAAACATTCATTATATAAACTGAAAAATGTTTGAAGATTTTGCTTTCCTTTGAATCGCTTAATTAATATTTAGTTGTATAAGCACTGTTTCTGAGAACTGCTGTACATCTGTGTTGCATGGAGTCAACCAACTTCTGGCACCTGTGAACAGGTATTCCAGCCCAGGATGATTGGACTACATTCCACAGTTCTTCTCTATTTCTTGGTTATGCCTCAGAAACTGCATTTTTGATGTCACCCCACAAGTTTTCTATTGGATTACGATCCGGGGATTGGGCTGGCCACTCCATAACGTCAATCTTGTTGGTCTGGAACCAAGATGTTGTACGTTTACTGGTGTGTTTGGGGTCATTGTCTTGTTGGAACACCCATTTCAAGGGCATTTCCTCTTCAGCATAAGGCAGCATGACCTCTACAAGTATTCTGATGTATTCAAACTGATCCATGATCCCTGGTATGCGATAAATAGGCCCAACACCGTAGTATGAGAAACATCCCCATACCATGATGCTTGCACAACCATGCTTCACTGTCTTCACAGTGTACTGTGGCTTGAATTCGGTGTTTGGGGGTCGTCTGACAAACTGTCTCCGGCCACTAGACCCAAAAAGAACAATCTTACTTTCATCAGTCCACAAAGTGTTGCTCCATTTCTCTTTAGGCCAGTCAATGTGCTCTTTGGCAAATCGTAACCTCTGCAGCACATGTCTTTTTTTCAACAGTGGGACTTTGCGGGGGCTTCTTGCAGATAGCTTGGCTTCACATAGGCGTCTTCTAATTGTAACAGTACTCACAGTTAACTTTAGATCTTCTTTGATCTTCCTGGAGCTGATTGTTGGCTGAGTCCTTGCCATTTTGGCTATTCTTCTATCCATTCGAATGGTAGTTTTTCACTTTCTTCCAAGTCTTTCAGGTTTTGGTTGCCATTTTAAAGCATTTGTGATAATTTTAGCTGAGCAGCCTATCATTTTCTGTACTTCTTTATATGTTTTCCCCTCTCCAATCAACTTTTTAATCAAGGTACGCCGTTCTTCTGAACAATGTCTGGAACGACCCATTTTCCTCAGAATTTCAGAGAGAAATGCACTGTAACCAGCATGTACAACATTTGCTGCCTTCCTTCCTTAAATAAGGGCAATAATTGCCACCTGTTTTTCAAAGAATGAATGACCTCACTACTAGAACTCCACAGTGCTATTATTTTGAACATGCCCCTTTCAATTAGTGATTCAATTACACAGAATCAGCAGCATGCATGTCATGACTGTTGGGTCTGTTGGATTTCTATTACTCTACTACACCTGCTAGTAAATTATTTGCCATGTAGAAATATCATTTCTACCAAAAACAGTGATTGATCAGGTTAGTGATGTCTGACTGCTATTATTTTGAATACAACTGTATATTAGTGAAGGAAGTAGTTTGTTTGGTCCAGCTTGGTCCAAATGAACTAGTTAACCACTTTACTCCAGGCATACACATATATGCAGCATCTTGGTGGGTGGGCCTTAACGGCGAGTGGCTGCGTATGTGTGGTCCTGTATAAACAATTTACCATGCTGAGAGCATGCTTCCTGCACACTCCTAGCCCGGTAGCTGGTACGGATCGGTAAGCTCCTGATGCATACTTGGGACAATGGTCAATTACAATGGTCACATGGCCTGGATGCCTGCCTCTGCCTCCCAGCAACTAGAAGCTCTTAAAGGGCTGGTAGGCATCAACTGGAAAGGGTTAAAGTCATAGTAAACCTGGAGTTAGGCTTTAGGATGCTTTGTTAAAAATGAATAGATTTCCTAAATGTATAGTACAAATGGGCCCTAAAAAGAGGCCTGTGCACTTTATGGGTCCAGGCTTTTTTATTATATTTGGATATAAAACATCTATAATGTTACAGACACATTATATTTGTGCTTAGAAAATTACATGTAATTATTATGATGTCTATGTGAAAAGTTGAGTAGGCAACAGAAATTAGTCAGCAATCATTTCCAGTCAGCCATCATCTGTAATCTGTCTTTTTGGCGTGAAATATTACGCAATACAAAATCACTGAACATTCCATTCCTTTAATAAATAAGTCTACTTGTTCAACTCAGTGGCGTAATCAAATTATGAATGAAAAATGAATTCAATTCTGTTATTTCAAAAATAAAGTGTTTGGCTCTGTCCCTTAATGAGTAAGGCAATAAACAGCACCTTGGCACCATCTGCTGATCACGTTATGAAAATGTCAGCCAAGCTAGAGAAGGAATTTGATTGATATCCTGTTTTGTGGATTTCAATCACTGATTACATTCGGCATAAATGGGAATACATTAATCATAATATCTTACTGAATTCTGTAATATACGCTGTTTAACCAATTCAATACCGGGCAATTTTACACCTTCCTGCCCAGGCCAGTTTTCAGGTTTCAGCGCTCCCACACTTTGAATGACAATTGCGCGGTCATACAACATTGTACCCAAACTAAAATTTTATTATTGTCTTCACACAACTAGAGCTTTCTTTTGGTGGTATTTAATCACCACTGGGGTTTTTATTTTTTGCTAAATTAACAAAAAAAAACAAAAATTTTGAAATAAAAAAGTTTTTCTTTGTTTCTGTTATAAAAGTTTGCAAATAAATAATTGCTCTTCATAAATTTAGGCCGAGATGTATTCTGCTACATGTCTTTGGTGAAAATAACCCAAATTAGGATGTATTTTTTAGTCTGTAGGAAAGTTATAGAGTTCACAAACTATGGGATATATCTGAATATTGATCAATCCTGAAGTACTGACAGCCAATCTAATTTCTTGAGGTCCAAGAATGTCAGAACAGTACAGATATCCCCAAATGACCCCTTTTTGCAGAGTAGACAGTCCGACGTACTTCATAAGAGGCATGGCTAGTTTTTTGAAGTTGTATTTTTTTTGTCATAATTTTTCAGAAAATGATAAAATTAAAAAAATTAGTTTCACTATTTTTTTTTTTACATATTGTCACCAGCGCAGTACAGCGTCATCATATAACTGGCATGGCAGTGATCAGGGACACTGACTGGTGACAGTATGAAAAAAAAAATTATATATTTTTTTTTCTTTTTTTTATTATTTTTTCTTTTTTATTAAATTTTTTTTCTTTTTTTTAAGATTTTTTTTTCATATTCAACTATGACCAAAGTAGTACAATGTTACCATAGTAACATTGTACTACTTTGGGGAATTGATCAGTATTTTTTTTACACAATTTGCTTATAGCAAAGAATTACTTTGCTATAAGCAAGCATTTACCTGAATGACATCGATTCATTCAGGTTTTTTTTTTTTTTTTTTGTGCTTAGCTGTGATTTGGCCAAGCTAATCACATGACATGTGCATGTGATTAGCTGTGACCATTCACAGCTAGGTAGTAGCATGAATGAAGCCATCCATTGTATACAACTGTCATGTGACCTGCTGTGATTGGTCACAGCAGGTCACATGTTACCGGCAACGGGGCCGATACTCAGATCTGTCATCGGCAGTGTCCGAGGTACACGGCCGGAGACAGATCGCGCTGCTGCACCGCTCTGCAGGAGCGCAATCTGCGCATGTGTGGGAGGACGCCATATGGCGTCCACCCGGAACGCTGATGACATTTGCCGCCCACCATTCGGTCATAGGGCGGGCGGCAAATGGTTAAGAAGACTATACTCAGCTTTGTTAAAAGTTAGTTTGATTTCTACACTGCTCAAAAAAATTAAAGGAACACTTTTAAATCAGAGTATAGCATCAAGTCAATTAAACTCCTGGGATATTTATCTGGTCAGTTAAGTAGCAGAGGGGGTTGTTAATCAGTTTCAGATGATTTGTTGTTAATGAAATTAACAACAAGTGCACTAGATGGGCAACAACGAGATGACCCCCAAAACAGGAATGGTTTTGTAGGTGGAGGCCACTGACATTTTTTCTCTATTCATCTTTTCTGACTGTTTTTCACTAGTTTTGCATTCAGCTAGGGTCAGTGTCACTACTGGTAGCATAAGGCGAAACCTGGATCCTACAGAGATTGCACAGTCAGTCCAACTCCTCCAGGATAGCACATCAATATGTGTCATTGCCAGAAGGTTTGCTGTGTCTCCCAGCACAGTCTCAAGATTTCAGGAGACGGACAGTTACTCTAAGAGAGCTGGATAGGGCCGTAGAAGATCCTTAAGCCATCAGACGGACTGGTATCTGCTCCTTTGTGCAAGGAGAAACAGGATGAGCACTGCCAGAGCCCTACAAAATTACCTCTAGTAGGCCACTATTGTGAATGTCTCTGACCAATAATGGTGTGAACCTCCTGCACTTCTGCCTATGATAGATGAAAAAAATATATGGAGAAGCTGCTAACATCCAATCATATACCAAAATGATCAAGGTAAAATAAGATAGAAGGAAATGATGCAACGCTACTCTAAAGATACAAATCATATAAAATAACCTAATATATATATAATCTAAATAAATAAATATGAAAGCAATATATATAAAGTGACACAACGTGCAAGAAAATGTAAAAGTGATCTGATCCTCCAGGGATCTTCAAATATTTAACTGTGACCTGATCCTCAACAGATCCAAAAGTGAACACAGTGAATACTGCACCACCACAAGGATTGTAATAGCAGAGTTGTGTAAACCAATACTAAAACGTATGGTATAAATGTGAATAAATCCTGAAATGGGATCTGAAGTGATGGTGTATATAAATAAAAAGAATATATATAAACTTAGTCCAAATGGGGACTAATAAGTGACATGTCCAAATATTTGGACTCAAATCAAGAAAAATGCATTCAGGTGCATATCAAATGTGCATAAACCATGCATAAAAGATAAATGAACCCCAAACACTACATAGTGTTTCCATACACAGATATATACATATAAAAAAGACCAACAGATAATCCATATAGTAGTCAAAATATCTGTATGCCTATATCATGCAAAAAACGCATGACCCAAATCAACAAATATATATGTGAAAAAGTCCAAAATTGGTGCTAACAACACCATATATCCCAGAAAAACGAAACAACACTCGTGCTTGTGGATGGTGGATGTGGGTAACCACAGAAAGGTATCCGTAAGTAGCCGGATTAGCCGCTCACCTTCTTGCTTCGACCCGCAAGGGTCAAAACACTTTTGGTATCACAAAACCGGATCCTCCATGTATATGATTCCTCTATCTCTGGATACCTCTCCCTGCAGCGATCTCCCTCTCAGGGATGTGCGTATAAGTGGCAAAATCCTCTCCAGGTATATGGGTAGGGTGTAAGCCAGTATTTCAGTAAAAGACATAGGTAGAACTTCCCATAGTGTATTACCTTTTATTGTACTCAATAGCAAGCAAAGTATTCCAAATTTTGCACTCACATTGTCATCCTTGTTAAACAAGCATTCAGAACCTCATGTTCTGGGTGTATTGACCAAACAATCAGAAACAGACTTCATGAGGGTGGCCTGAGGATCTCACGTCCTCTAGTGGCTTCTGTGCTCACTGCTCATCACCATAGAGCTTGATTGGCATTTGCCATTGAACACCAGAATTGGCAAGTCTGCCACTGGCGCCCTGGGCTTTTCACAGATGAGAGCAGGTTCACCCTGAACATGTGACAGATGTGAAAGGGCCTGGAGAAGCCGTGGAGAATGTTATGCTGCCTGTAACATTGTTCAGCATAACCTTTATGGTGGTGGGTCAGTGATGGTCTGGGGAGGCATATCCATGGAGGGGCGCACAGACCTATACAGGCTAGACAATGGCACCTTGTCTGCCATTAGGTATTGGGATGAAATCCTTGGACCCATTGTCAGACCCTACGCTGGTGCAGTGGGTCCTGGGTTCCTCCTGGTGCACGACAATGCCCAGTCTCATGTGGCAAGAGTATACAGGCAGTTCTTGGAGGATGAAGGAATCGATACCATTGAATGGCCCGTACACTCACCTGACCTAAATCCAATAGAACACCTCTGGGATATCATGTTTCAGTCCATCCAACTCCGCCAGGTTCAACCTCAGACTATCTAGGAACTCAGTGATGCTCTGGTCCAGATCTGGGAGGAAAAACCTCAGGTCATCTCATTAGGAGCATGCCCCGACGTTGTCAGGTATGCATACAAGCATGTGGGGGTCATACATACTAATGAGAACTATTTTGAAATTTCAGCAAAATGGACTACCCTGCTGCATAATTTTTTTCACTTTGATTTTCGGGAAGTCTTTGCATTCAGTCCTCTGTAGGCTGATAATTTTCATTTCCATCAAACGGCAGGATATCCTTATGTTCCTAACACATTACCCAGTCCATATCAGTATAGATCTCCAGCATGATATTTTTGCCCATTGAGATCTGATGTGCTTTCAAAGTGTTCCTTTTTTGAGCAGTGTATTATGGATTCATCAAGTATATATTTAAGTTCTTTTCGAAATCTGTATAATTCTAGATATTTTGTGTTCTTTTGGCTGCTGTGCTGTTTGTAGTGAGGGCTTTGAGTGGTTCAGACCAAGACATTAGCATTCCTCGGGCATACTCTAACTTGCTCCACGTCGGACATATGGAGGCTGATTTCCTAGAGGACTTGAGAATTTTCAAAAATTGTGTGGATATTCACTTCAATTATCAAGTCATGTGTCACAGACAGGATCCAATTAACCACCAACTTTGGAGTGTGTGGAGTGTAGGAGGAAACTGGAGTACCCGGAGGAAACCCACGCAGGTACAGTGAGAACATGCAAACACCAGGCAGGAGGTGCCATGGTTGGGATTCGAACCAAAGACCCTAGTACTGCCAGGCGGAAGTGATTGGGTTTTAAAAGTGAACAGAATTTAGCATTTTCATTAATTAGATATATAATCACAATTCTCAAATTTCTTTTCAATTGCCCCAAATACCTTAAAGTAATTGTAAATGCTCGATTTTTTAAATTAAAATAATAAACATCTTATATCTACTTGCTCTGTGCAGTGGTTTTGAACAGAGCAGTCTGTAAGGGTCCTGTCCATGGCAGAAGTTCTGGAAGATCTGGCATTTCTGCCAGTACTCTGCCTGGCTGCAGAAGGACACATCCGCTTCAGTTTGGTGCCAGACGGCCTTTATAAGGAGGCTCATCACTTCCTCAAGTTGCTGGATGATCTCTAGCTCCCCGTGCCCTGTTTCCTGTGACTTTGACCCGTAATTTCCTGTTACCGACTCGGCTTCTGTCTTCAAATGCAGTGAAGGGGAAGTGGAGGGTGGGGCTAAGCCCCACTGTGTATGTCTGTGGAGCACAGCTCCATAGACACACAGCTCAGGAGCATGCAGACACCGTGTGCCTCCATAGTAGCCATTTGCTATGAGAAACACACGAAGATGAGGAGGAGCCAAGATCACCAGCAGGGGACCTGAGAAGAGAAGGATCGGGGCCGCTCTGTGCAATACCATTGCTCAAAACAGGTGAATATAACATTTTTGCTAATTTAATTTTTTTAAATCTAGACTTTAGTAACACTTTAAGCTGGCTATACATTATACATTTTTCTTATTCACGTTCCTTTAGATTTACCTTCAACTATGTAGTGCAAGGGCCTGCCTGAATGCATGCATGAAAGTGTTTAGGTTTGACCTCATATTATATGGTTTTAGTAAATCTAAAGGGAAATTGTACTAGAAAATTGTATAATGTATGGCCAGCCTTAATCATAATCTTCTTTTCTTTCTATATATTATTATCGATTAATGCATATTACAACAATGCTTTTTACAGAATCTGTAACTTGTAAAACTGAATAAAGACATATTTAAACCACAAATGGCTGGTGTGGGCCCTGTTGACAACGCAGTCTAGTCAAAGTGTTTAAAGGCCATAAAGTTTATTGTGATTCTAAAGGTTTGTTTTTTTTTTTTAAATAACAAACATGTTACACTTACCTATTGTGTGCAGTGGTTTTGCACAGAGCAGCCCGGATCCTCCTCTTTCCGGGTCCCCCTTAAGCTCTCCTGGCTCCTTCTGTCTGTCGGGTGCCCCCACAGAAAGCAGCTTGCTGTGGGGGCACCTACTGCTTTGTGTGTCCATTCACACACGGAGCTGTGGTTTGGCCCCGGCCCCTCTCCTCATTGGCTGACTAGCTGTGATTGCCAGAAGTGGGACTCAATGGCTCCCACTTGCTGTCTCAGCCAACGATGAGGCTGAGGCCCAGGACAGCCGAGGCTATCATTCACATCACTGGATCATGATGAGGCTCAGGTAAGTATTAGGGGGGGATGAGGAAGTTGCTGCACACAGAAGGTTTTTTTACATTCATGAATAGAATATATGAAGGTAAAAAATCTTCAGCCTTTACAACCACTTTACATTTGATTCATGTTATACCTGTGTTTAGGGTATAACATGAAACAGGGTGCCATTCCCCTCCCTTCACTTTCAAACAGCTCCCCACCTTCCTTTACCTAAAATGCACAGCTCTTCTCTACAACACCTGTAAGTTTGGAGAATAAATTCTAGGGTGATTGAATTGTAAGCAAAGACAACTTTTTAAAGTGTATCTATGGTCAAAATGTAAAAAAAATGTTCATTTCCACATTGTATTTTAATTAATGTTACTTTACTCCTACTGCTTGATCTTGAAGTCTGTAAACTTATGTTGTGAAGCTCTCCACGCATTTACTTCCTTGAATTGTGTGACATATATAGGCACACCTCAGTTTACGAACACCTCAGTTAACATAATTTTGTTTTACGAATGAAAATCCATTAAAAATAATGCCTCGATTTACAAAGATTTTTCACAATACGAACCATTGGTTTTCAATGCATTTACTAATTTTTTTTAATCATGTCCCTGTACAGTGCTATGCCTTTAAAAGTGCACTTTATAAAGAGTTTTGAACAGAAAATACTTTTTTTACTGTTTTCTAACCTCTGGAACAGATTAATTGGTTTTCAATGCATTTACAAACTTTTTTTTTAATCATGTCCCTTTATGACTTTAAAGTGCACTTTATAAAGAGTTTCGAACAGATAAAACTTTTTTTTACTTTTTTCTGACTTCCGGAACGGATTAATTAGTTTTCAATGCATTTACGAATTAATTTTTAATCACGTCCCTGTACAGTATTTATGCCTTTAAAGTGCACTTTATAAAGAGTTTTGAACAGATAAAAGACTTTCTTTTTACTTCTTTTTGACCTCCAGAACGGATTAATTGGTTTTCAATGCATTCCTGTGGGAAACCGCGTTTCTGTTTACGAACTTTTTGCAATACGAAAAATCCTGCAGAACGCATTAAATTTGTAAACCGAGGTACGCCTGTATTCCCTGCGCCCTGTGAATAGACACTGCTGTGTCACACAATTCACAGAGCTTTCCCTCTGGTCTACAGAGGTGTTGCAAGGAGGAGTTTCAGGAGGGGGAATCAGGACATGAATCACAGCTTGCAGGCAGCATAGTACCATGGAATATGATGTAGTCCATAGAAATTAAAAATAAACAGCAAAGGAGAAGCTGCAAAGCATGTAGGGATTCCAGGAAGTTGGGGAAAGAGATAATCAGTATATTGGCAGAACTTACAACATGAAAGAAGATTTTTCAAGTAAGTTTATATTGGATTGTCAAATAGAATTATTGTTCTTATTGCTATTAAAATGATGATGTTATGCAATCAAAGTGCATGCTGTGACCATAGATCACCTTCAATATTACATGCTTCCATCCTTCATACCCTGTATGTTGGGATTTCTAGCTTAAGGCAGCTATACATGGATTGAAATTTGACTGGTTCAGCAGGGACTGACTGATTTTCGATCTACATATGGGCAGGCTGGTTGTACAGAAGTCGATCTACTGATCAACTTCTGTACAACTGGCCTGTTGGGTTTTTCTAAAACGATCAGTGCCACCGGCTATAGCAGGGGTGGGCAAACTTTTTGACTTGAGGGCCGCAATGGGTTTATATATTGGACCCGGGGGCCGGACCAAGAGTAGATGAATGATGTGTATGTGTCATCCATAGTAAGTATAGTAATATTCCCCCATAGTAAGCATAGTAACTAATCCCCCATATAGTAATTCATCCCCCATATAGTAATTCATCCCCCATAGTAATTCATCCCCCGTAGTAATTCATCCCCCGTAGTAATTCATCCCCCATATAGTAATTCATCCCCCATATAGTAATTCATCCCCCATATAGTAATTCATCCCCCATAGTAATTCATCCCCCATATTAAGTCCCCAAGTCCCCCCTGTGTCAATTCACTTACCTTTGCTCCGCGCGTTCCTCTCGCCGTGTTCCCGCGCCGTTCCGGTGTAGCATGAAAATCTGTCTCCTATGAGGATCTGTCCCCCTCGACATATCGGCGCATGTGCCAGTTTCAGGCATCCGATCGGCGATCTCCGGCACATGCGCAGATACGTCGAGGGGGACAGATCCTCATAGGAGACAGATTTTCATGCTACACCGGTCTTCAGGGCGGACTGTGAGAGGAGCCTAGCGGGAGCCTAGCTCCGCGGGCCGGATTAAAAGGTCCGCCGGGCCATATACGGCCCACGGGCCGTAGTTTGCCCATTGCTGGGCTATAGCCTCACAGGCTGTGAATGACAACAGCAGGAGCCAATGGCTCCCACTACTGCATATGATTCCTGTGTAGTGGGAGAGAGCAGTGCTGCAGCTCTCAGGCACAGTGCTGGATCGAGATTAGGATCAGGTAAGTATACAAGGGGGCTGGGTTTTTTACCCTAAAGCATTGAATGCATTAAAGTGGTCATAAACCTTACACATTTTTTACCTTAATGCATTCCTTGAATTAAGATAAAAAATGTTTAGGCATCAGTATCCCCCCCCCCTTTATTTACCTGGGCCTTCATTTGATCCAGCGATGGGCACATCTGCAATTCTCTCCCCACACTTCCTTGTCTCACTGGCTTTGCTGAGGCAATAGTGCCAATAGATGGCGACAACAATGCTCAGGATCATGCCCGCATGAGTGTCCAGATAGAAAGTGGCACTTGGCAGAGGGGAGGAGCCAAAAACATGTCGGCAGGGGACCCAAGAAGAGGAAGTTCAGGGCCACGCTGTGCAGTTCCATTGCATAGAGCAGGAAACTATAAACCTTTTTGTTCTAAAAAAAAAGAACAAAGCATTTACAATCACTTTAACCTCTTTACGCCAAGCATACGCAAATATTCGGCCTCTCAGCAGCTGGGCCTTGACACTGAGCGGTCGCATATTTGCATACCATTTGGAAACATGTTCTGAGAGCGCGTGCCCTGTGCGCTACCAGCACATGTGTCGGCATCCCACGGAAAGGTCCCAATCTCTCCTTGCGATCGGGACCTTTCCGATCATGTGACTGCCAAGACAGCCAATCACGGTGGTCACTGGATCCTAAACCACGCCCCGCCTCCCGGCGTCAGAAACCCCTTGAAGGGTTGAAGGGCCGGGAGGCGTCGGCACGAAGGGGTTAAGGTAAAAAAAACAACAGTAGTGTTCTCACACTTCCTTGACATCAACCTTCCCCCCCCCCCGCCAACAGTACTGTCCTCTGCCCCCTTCACTGAAGAGTACTCTGCCCCTTTTTACATCATCCCCCCACATTACTGTCCCCAGAACCCCCCCCCATGTTACTGTCCTCAGCCCCCACATTACTGTCCTCAGCGCCCCCACATTACTGTCCTCAGCACACCTCCATGTTACTGGCCTCAGCCCCCCACATTACTGGCCTCAGCCCCCCCACATTACTGTCCTCAGCCCCCCCCCACATTACAGTTCTCAGCCCCACCCACTTTAATGTCCTCAGCCCTCACACACCACAGTCTTTAGCCCCCCACATTACTGTCCTCAGCCCCCCTTCACACTAATGTCCTTAGCCCCTTTAAATTTGCCCCCCCCCCCTCACTGTCCTACCTTACACAGACAGTGATTGATTGCTAGGACTACCCTTCATTCTAGCAGCCAATCACCTGCTTGTTAACCTCGGGCAGCTCTGACCCTCGATCCAGAACTGTCCTGCCTCCCGCTGTCAGTTCTGTAAGGAGACAGCTGGGGGATGAAAAAGCTCTTATATGGCAGGACTGCATGGGTCCGGATGGTACAGTGACTTGGTCCACATCCAGACCCCGGTCCGCCATTTAGTGATACCTGCACTCAAGCAACAATCCTGCAGTTTAATGTATCGCAATGTATGACATGCAGGGATCTTGTGCAATTTTAGACATGTTAGGGTGCATAAGCAGTCCTTTTATTTCGGATGGGCCGCCATAATGCAACTCATTTTAACACACGGCAAAGAAGTAAACAGTCCCTTAATGTTCCATATACTCTGCTACCTGAGATTGTACACCCCTCAAGGGTTAGGGACTGATGTGGATGTATAATATATATGTAAAGCGCTGTGTAAATTGACGGCGCTATATAAGTACCTGTAATAATAAATAAATAAATCTGACAGGATAGCGGGATATAACAAGTCCTTAGCAGCTGTGTCTTCCTTCTGTGTCAGAGATAGCTAGTATCTTGTATGCCACACATGAAAACCTCCGTGACTGAGTCCTTTTCATAGCCCTGCTTCCTTGTGTATTTGTGGTCCCGTGCCCTACTTCTAATCACAGTACAGTGCTTCTTTGTGCAGTGGCTGACAGTCATTTCAGTACAGAAACTGCCTTACGCTCAGCTGCTCTTCTTCTACACATCTAAATATAGATTTTTTTCCTGAATTCCCTGCGGTGTGAGAAACGCCATGTGAGGCTTGTACACAAACAAGACTACAGCAGTGGCATGCCAGAGCCCACATCACTAACACTGCTTGGTGGTAGGAGTAAATCGCAGAGCAAATAATCCACATCCACTTTTTACACTACTGCAAACAGGTGTTTCTGCAGCTCTAATGTAAAGCTAATTTGTGTGTCAAGAACTCGTGCTCAGTCATAAAAGACATGATGGGTTTTTCATGTGTAATATTGAAGGAATCAGACAAATCATTATGCTTGCAACTATTGAATAATAGCTCAAAATGTACATATCTTTCACACAGCTATAATGTAAACAAGTGTACCACGTTAAAGTGGTTCTAAACCTCAGATGTGAAATATGAAAAAAGCATATCCCTCTATAGTGTGTATAAAGAAAGTGCAGCGCTAAAATTATTGGTAAGACAAATATGCGTATAAATATGTTTGTAAACCATAAAATGTCACTTCATGAAAATACAAATAAAAATATTAATAAAATTAATAAAAGTTCATAGATTCTCCAACAAAAACACACTGTAATTATACCTGCGTTTATGTAATAAAATATTGAAAAATAAATCAATGAATAAGCACCGTTCATCCAAAATGATCGCCTGATGACACTATTATTCCCAGTATACTTGATATGTTCAGGTGGTTGTACAAGAAATGGATAAAATTCCCACTCACCAGATGCGCATATAATAAGCGTGTTGTATCATATATAGGTGGTCTGTCAGGTTTCCCTTCTTAGGGTTGGTCTGGATACAGCCTGGGGGCAATCAGCCCTCCTTTTGGTTACCGGATAAGGCAGGTCAGCTGGGACTACCCTCTAGGGCCCTGGGATGGTCATCAGAGGATAGCTGGGGGATTAAAATGCTCAGTGCGGAGCAAAATAAAGGAGGATTCCCATAGTGTAGTATTTAAAAGATAAAATGCTGTAATAGTAATGCATATTTAAAAGTAAACATACACTGTGATTAGTGCAAGAGAGGTTTAAGCAATACAGTGAAATCGCTCAGTAAGACACTGGCCAGCTGGTACTGTAAAATGGCCACCAGACCTCCGTGATAAGGCGGCGTGGCATCTCAGCGTGCAGGACTCTATAGTGTGTATTTGTCTCAGTTCAGAGCACTAAGTGTCATTTCTATCTGCTGCCTCCTTCCTGTGCTATCAGCATGAGTCACTTCTCCTGACAGCAAGAGAAAAAAAGGTAACAGGGGAGGAAGCTCCAGCTGATTTGACAGCCTCTGATCTGTTTCTGTAAGCTATGTGGAGGGGGTGTCTCCTCTCTCCAATCATCTTTTAGAGTTCATCTGCTGAGCTCTACAGTGTGTAATTTTAGCTGTCTGACGCACTTTTCTGCACTCTCAAAGAAGCTGTGTAAATTCAGCACTTTGAACAGATGTAGAGAAGAGGAGACTGCAGATAAAGAGGTACAACATATGTAGGAGGATTTGTTTAATCTCTGTGTTTCACCTGAGGCCAGCCACTTCACTGGGTCTATGTAAGGGTTTACAAATACTTGAAATGTAATTGTTTTGGGAAACTGTTAAATCAATGGTTTTTTTCTGAATTCTCAGACAATCTTTAGGCTCCATGCACACTGGGTGTTTTGATAACACTGATAACATTAGCTGTGTAAAGTCACGTTAAAAAGTCCAAAAACGCCGGTTTGCAGCGTTTTACCGTGTTTTCCTGCGTTTTTCAGCGTTAGAGCATTTTTGCAGGTAAAAAAATCCCACTAGTACTGGGTTTTTTTCCCAGCCAAAAAACATTGATTACAGTCTAAGTGTGCATGATCACATAGGATAACATGTTGGGGAGTTTACTGGCTGTAGAAAAAAAAAGCCAAAAACAGTAGCTGTAAAAACGTCCAGTGTGCATGAAGGACTTAGAATTCTGCACTATGAACAGATGTAGAGAAAAGAAGACTACAGATAAACAGGTACAACTTACTGTATGTAGGAGGCTTTGTTTCATCTCTGTGTATCACCTGAGGTCAGGAACAAAGGGAACAAACTAAATAATGGGCAGCACAGTGGCTAAATGGTTAGCACTTCCACTTGGCAGTACTAGGGTCGTTGGTTCGAATCCCAGCCACGGCACCACCTGCCTGGAGTTTGCATGTTCTCCCTGTGCCTGCGTGGGTTTCCTCCGAGTACTCCGGTTTCCTCCCACGCTCCAAAGACATGCTGGTAGGGTAATTGGCTCCTGTCTAAATTGGCCCTAATATGTGTATGTATGAATGTAAGTTAGGGACCTTAGACTGTACACCCCTTGAGGGTTAGGGACTGATGTGAATGTACAATATATATGTAAAGCGCTGCGTAAATTGATGGTGCTATATAAGTACCTGAAATAAATAAATAGTAATTGTGGCATGTGCAAACATGCGGTCACCCTTATAAATCACTATTTATTAACACCCCCAAGATCACAGCTTGTAAACATCTTTTGTACCTGATACTGTACTTGTGGACTTTCAGCATCAGCAGGCAAACATAGGCTGAAAAGAGTAATGAGGCATAAGGGGTAGTAGACTTTACTGCAGAAGGGCTTCTTCCTAGTTACAGCGATTGGACACAACGGGGTTTATTTACTAAAGCTGGAGAGTCCAAAATCAGACTCCCTTCTGCATAGAAACCAATCAGCTTCTAACCTCAGCTTGTTCAATGAAGCTTTGGCAATGAAACCTGGAAGCTGATTGGTTTCTATGCAGAAGGGAGTCTCCAGCTTTTGGACTCTCCAGCTTTAGTAAATAAACCCCAACCCATCTGGCAACAGTTGACAGCTAGCAGAAGCAAAGCAAAGTACAGAATCAAGAGGTGGGATCTTGGTAAAAGCCAAGCAAGAGGCAGGGCAGGAGGTAGACAGGAATCTAAAGTTTGGAGTATCAAGAGATTTTAGGCTTGGCCACTAATGGCTAATAAGGCCCAATGAGGTGATTGGGGTCAGGGATCTTCCAAACACAGTAGGGGGGGATTTACTAAAACTGGAGCAAGCAGAATTGAAAATGAAAAAATAAGCTGACTGATTGCCATGCACAACTGTTCCAATTTCTGATTGGCTCAGGTCTTAGTATATTCTCCTTAATGTTTATTACTGGACAAATGGAGGGGTGTTGCACACATC
The DNA here is from genome assembly GCF_062004578.1 of Staurois parvus. NCBI lineage: Eukaryota > Metazoa > Chordata > Amphibia > Anura > Ranidae > Staurois > Staurois parvus. The sequence goes on from NW_028318468.1 coordinate 4,293,238, forward strand.
ACAATTTCATAGTTCGTGAAATAAAATGTAGTAAAAAAAAGTAGCTTTGCAAATGTTTTTTTTTCTTTTTTTTTTTCGTTTTTATACTAAACACAAATAGACTGTACACTTTGCAATTGCAATAGCTCCAGAGCTTAGTAAATGCGGTAAAGTTTCACTTTACAAAGAATACTCTATTACCTGCAAGTAACATTTAAAAAAAACATTTTTGCAAACATATGCTTGGATGATGAATATATTACTACTGATAACTGGAGAAAAGGGTAACCAATAACTTCACTTCATTCCAGTACATACTGTATGTCAGTCTTAATGGAGTCTTAAAAGTCTGAGTTTTTACGGAATGTGGTGGTGTCCATGGCAAGTCTAAGTTATAGTAATATGGTTCTCCATACTTGAAATCCTAACAAAACATTGGTAACAAATGTGCAATCCTGACAATATGTGAGCAACAAATGGACAGTTGTGATAACACAAAGGCAACAAATGGGTAGTTTTAGCAATACATTGACAGAAAATGGGCAGTAACATTCATACATGGGCAATTAGTAGATGGGCAAAAAACAGGCAAGCGTTACAATGTGTGGACAACAAAAGTGACTATGGTTGCGACACTTGGGCAATAAAATGCAGGGAAAATAGCAGCAATCTAGTCTACCTCCCCATCCACCTTCCCCCTCTGCTTACCTTTACTCCAGTTCTCCAACAGAATGTACTTGCCTTCTCGGAGCATGATAGTGCACAGGCCATGTCTCTTTTGGTATTGCTCTGCTGTGTCAGTTCACTACGCGGTAACCGAATTAGTAATATTGCTCCAGTCAGTCAGCCAGTCAGTGACTGAGCTGAATGGGTCTACTGTTGGCTCAGAGACTCTATTTTTTTAATAGCTGGAGTAATCAGGCCTATTAAGGAAGTGTTATTGTTTTGATCTGCTGTGTTGAGCTACTTGTACACACATGGTCATCATCTGTTTGCACCAAGTCACTGATAATATCTTTTTTTTTTTAAATCTGTGTGGGAAACACTGTGACTGCTTATGCCAGTTGTGGTACAAGGGTTATAACCTCCTTAGATGCCAAAAAGGCTTTTGAGTGTGTTTTTCTCTTGGAGGTGATGTGGTGATTTTGGACCTTGGTTCCTGATGTGGCTGCACATAATTTATTAGGCTCCTAGATCTAGAGTGTGCACCAATGATAGAATTTCAGATGCCTTCTTCCTGCAGAAGAAAACCCATCACAGATGCCCTCTGTCACCTAGTCTATCTGCTTTAGCTTTGAACCCACTGGTTTAAGACTCTCAACTCATGAAAGCCTTGCCAGTTGGTCCCCTGGAAGAAAAATGTTTGCTTTATGCCAGTGATGCTCTGTTGCATTTGCAAGATGCAGGCTTGTCTTTACAGGCTGCCCTTGATGTTTTCATTTGTTTTTGGAGACTTCTCAGGGATCCGTATCAGGTCATCTAAATCTGCCCTTTTTGCTTTAGATTCCTAAGTGTGGGAGCTTACGGTCCCTACTTCTTTGAAGGTGAGATGGGACCCAATTAGTTTTTATACCCTAAATTTGCATCATTTGCTGTTACACCTTTGGGAGAATAGTTCCTCTTGGACTAATCTTCCTCTGAACCTGACGGGTTGTATATATACAGTGGGGATTGAAAGTTTGGGCACCCCAGCTAAAAATTTGTATTAATGTGCATAAAGAAGCCAAGGAAAGATGGAAAAATCTCCAAAAGGCATCAAATTACAGATTAGACATTCTTATAATATGTCAACAAAAGTTAGATTTTATTTCCATCATTTACACTTTCAAAATTACAGAAAACAAAAAAATGGCGTCTGCAAAAGTTTGGGCACCCTGCAGAATTTATAGCATGCACTGGCCCTTTTGGCAAGTATCACAGCTTGTAAATGCTTTTTGTAGCCAGCCAAGAGTCTTTCAATTCTTGTTTGAGGTATCTTTGCCCATTCTTCCTTACAAAAGTCTTCCAGTTCTTTGAGATTTCTGGGCTGTCTGTCATGCACTGCTCTTTTAAGGTCTAGCCATAGATTTTCAATTATGTTGAGGTCAGGAGATTGTGAAGGCCATAGCAAAACCTTCAGTTTACGCCTCTTGATGTAATCTCCCGTGGATTTCGAGGTGTGTTTAGGATCATTATCCATTTGTAGAAGCCACCCTCTCTTTAACTTCAGCTTTTTCACAGATGGCATCAAGTTACCATCCAAAATTTGCTGAAATTTTATTGAATCCATTTTTCCTTCTACTCATGAGATGTTCCCTGTGCCACTGGCTGCAACACAACCCCAAAGCATGATTGATCCAACCCCATGCTTAGCAGTTGGACAGGGGTTCTTTTCATTAAATTCTGTGCCCCTTCTTCTCCAAACGTACCTTTGCTCATTCCAGCCAAAAAGTTCAATTTTAACCTCATCAGTCCACAGAACTTGTTTCCAAAATGCATCAGGCTTGTCTATATGTTCATTTGCAAAGTTCAAACGATGATTTTTGTGGTGAGGACGTAGAAGAGGTTTTCTTCTGATGACTCTTCCATGAAGACCATATTTGTACAAGTATCTCTTTATAGTGGAATAGTGTACCACAACTCCAGTGTCTGCCAGATCTTTCTGGAAGGAACGTGCAGTCAAACGTGGGTTTTGAATTGTTTTTCTCACAATCCTGCGAGCTGTTCTGTCTGATATTTTTCTTGGTCTTCCAGATCTTGCTTTAATTTCCACTGTTCCTGATGACTGCCATTTCTTAATTACATTCCAAACAGAGGATATTGACATCTGAAAACGCTTTGCTATCTTCTTATAGCCTTCTCCAGCTTTGTGAGAGTCAACTATTTTCAGTTTCAGTTTTCTAGACAACTGCTTAGAAGAACCCATGGTGCTGATTGTTGGGGCAAGGTCAGATGAGTCTGGGCATTTAAAACCTTTGAGATTGACATCACCTGGTCTTCCCAGACGATGATTGAGAACAATCCATGACACTGGCAGGTCTCAGCTTTGCAAAGGGGGCAGTGCATGCTATAAATTCTTCAGGGTGCCCAAACCTTTGCAGACACCATTTTTTTGTTTTCTGTTATTTTGAAAGTGTAAATGATGGAAATAAAATCTAACTTTTGTTGACATATTATAAGAATGTCTAATCTGTAATTTGATGCCTTTTAGAGATTTTTCCATCTTTCCTTGGCTTCTTTATGCACATTAATACAAATTTTTAGCTGGGGTGCCCAAACTTTCGATCCCCACTGTATATATTATAGGTAATGTTCTCAAAATGATGTTCAATTATGATGATACAATTATGGAAAATTTAATTGAATTTAAGGAGGAACATCATTTTGAGAACATTACCTATAACATATACCTAGTAAGTCCAAAAATTACCATCAGCCTGGGGCTTCAAGCAATCATATAGATATATAGGGTATAACTCCTGTTTGTAAAAATTGCAGTCTAGAGTGACTCAGCTTAACACACTATTACTTGCCACCGGTGGAAGTGAGTAAAGCTATTTGAATCGCCAAAAAAATCTCCTCAGAGTGGTTGCCTTGTTATTTTCTTTTACAAAGAGCTTTATTGAATAGTTAGCAAAAAATAAACAGACATTCGGAGCATAAATTCAAAGACCAACAATTATGGATCATATTAAAGGACGAGGAACTTGGTCAAGGCAAGCATCAATAAAGGCAGAAGCTGAAGAGTTTACATAGGAGCCTTGTAGGAATAGGTGGAGGAAGGGATTATAAGGGAATGATTAACAAACCTTTGTGGGTCAATGATAATGTAAACTCCAGAGAGAGTTTTAGCTACATCAACATTATAGAAAACAGGAGAGGCCCAAGAAGATGCTTCTCCAAAAAATTGTTCATGTTCATAACCTAGAGAGTGTATTGCGGATGTAGCGCAGAAAACAACAAGCACAATCCGTAAAATATATTTAAGGACAAATTGAACAGCAGGATAGGAAAAGACATACAGTAGAGAGACACGGACATCACAAACAACAACGAAAAAAAAAAAAAAGGGAAGGGGGTAAATTGGTGCTCCAAGGGGATCACAGCAAAATCCAATCTCATATCGACAGGAGGGATTGGTTGAATCTCGAGGGTTGAGCTACATCCAACCAGGGGCGCCATATCTGCAAAAATTTTGTATGGGTATCTAACAATATGGCCGTCAATTTTTCATTAACCATGATGAAATTCATCCGGTTTTTGACAGCCTCAAAACTAAGGACAGGAGTCTTCCAAGCCCTTGCAATTGTCAATTTAGTTGCCATAAATAAGTGTGATGCCAGCTGCCGTTCAGAACGGAGAAGACCCTCCAATGGTTTAAATAGAAGCGCTTCATACGGATCACGCTTGATGTCTGTGTGAAGGATAGTGCGGAGAAGGGCGTACACCCTAATCCATAATCTACTTACTTTAGGGCAGGTCCACCATATGTGGGCCATGGTGCTCAATTGTTGGCAACCCCGAAAACAGACTGGGGAATATGTAGGGATAAAACTAGCTAGGCGAGCAGGTGTATAATACCATCGGTATAGAATTTTGTAGGCATTCTCAAGGATAATGACATTCCTAGAACATTTAGATATTGTTTGGGTCATGTTCTGCCAGTCCTGTTGATCTAGGGTCCCCCCTAATTCAGACTGCCAACGCTGATGATAAGAAAGAACCGGAGGGGTTCTATAAGATATAATGGAAGAATAAATCAAAGAGATCAAACCCGGGGCATGAGGTCTATGTCTGCACTGGCTTTCAAAGGGGGACAGACGATAAGGTCCCAAATGCGTACTGTGGCAGTGCGGTATCCTGCCACGGTGGAAAGCACGATGGAGACCCAGGATTCTCAACCATAGAGGTTGAGGGGCTCCAGGCAGATCTCCTAATGCAGAGGAAACTGGTTTATCAGTTTCCTCTTTGGTTGGTAAAGCCTGTTTTGGGACCTGTAGCCTGGAGATTTCTTAGAGATTTGGGAGGGATGAAATCTCCAATCCTGGACCCATATTTTGGGAGCAGCCAGCGTGCTGATTGCACAGGTGTGTGCAGGCCTTTTAGCGGAGGCCAGGCCATGATTCTGGGCTCCACCCCGGCAGACAGGAGTCAGGAGGGCTCCACCCCGGCAGTTAGGAGTCAGGAGGTCTCCACCCAGGCAGACGGGAGGTCTCTGCCGTGGAGTCAGGTGGGCTACACCTAGGAGAGGTGGAAGCCAGACTAGCTGTGTGCTAGTGCCATACTTTGGGAAGAGTCTGCAGGAGGCAGACTTAAAACCGTGTACAAGCCAGGAGGCTGAATATGATTTGCTTGATGTTGGATACCCCTGCGTGGGAAGCATTTGTGTTTCTTGAACTTTCTTGTAAATAAAAGTGGGCAAAAAAGCCCTTAAAAGAAGCGAGTTGCTGTGTGCTTTGAAGAAGCTCTACCACGTTGAAGCGAGTTCCCACAGTACGTATCAGTGTTTTCAGGAAGTGATGAAGTTGAAGGTAACCAAAATGTTCTCGAAGGGGGATATTATAAGAAGAGCGCAGAGCATCAAAGGTAATTATTCTAGTGGGAGATAGAAGTGAGTGAACATCATAAAAACCACGCGCCTGCCACCATGCAAACTGTTTAGGATTATCCCTACCCGGAGGGAATAATGGGTTATGTAATAGACGTAACAGCGGCAGGTGAGGAGAGATAAGGCCAGAGGAGTATTTGATAGAATCCCAAAGACGTAGCGATAACGTCAGCGTTGGACTAAGGGTAGATGGACGTTGAGAAGGAGGAAGCCATGGCAAGGAGGAGAGCGGTATTGGGTGAGAGTCCATCATATCTACAACAGCCCACAGAGGGAAGTGATGAGATGCATGAACATGAGCCAAGGGGGCAATGTTAGCCGCCAAATAATAAGACTGGAGATTCGGAACCGATAACCCGCCCGCACTCCGTCGCGCGAATAAGATATGTTTGCTAATTCTGGGTCGAGAGGAGCTCCAGATAAAGGACAGAAGTTTTCGCTGATGGATACACAATATATGCGAAGGTACTGGAACTGGCAAAACACGAAATAAGTAAAGTAGTTTTGGGAGATAGGTCATACAAATTGCATTAATTCTGCCGAACCATGAAAGCGGGAAATGAGATTAAGAGGACAATAACTCAGTCAGCTCATGAAAAACAGTAGGAAAATTAGCGCCTTGTTATTTTCTATATAGCCTCATGCTTATTCAAGATGGAGCTACAACTCTTGCTTCTTTCCCCTCGTGGATACCGCAGCCTATGAAGACGCCGAACGTGATGATGTCATTACATTGACGTGTTTCGTCCGCCAATAATCGCAGACTTCGTCAGAACTGAGAGGGGACAACTCATCCATTGCCTTATATAGTGCCGTAATTCGCCTTTTTTTAACTGCATACGTCGCCCTCTTGTGTTGAAATGTCATCACTACATTAAAATCAAAAATCCCATAGAAAAGCATATGATTGTAAAAGAACATTAGGGAAATTGCCCAATTTAATCAGAGTCTACTTTAGACAGTGTTTAAACTCTATTTGTTGTGTTTTACATATAGTATTTTCAAATAAGAAACTTTATTAACTGTTCTAGTAGTAAAGTGGTTTATATGATAGAATATCCATGTAAAAAGATTTACATAGGAAAAACCAAAAGAACACTGAGAACAAGAATTGGTGAACATTTGAGAGATATCAACAATAATAATAGAAATAGAAATGAAAAGGAGAGGGAGAACCACCTAGCCCAACAGTTTAAGGATGTACATAAAGGGAGAACGAAAGGCTTGAAAGTAAAGGGAATCTTTTTGTTGAATATCTCCTCAAGGCGGGGTGATTTTGACAAAGTACTTTTTCGGAAAGAAAAATATTGGATCTATACCCTGGGTACATTATTGCCACAAGGATTAAATACAGAACTCAATTTCAAAGTATTCTTGAATTAAGAAGGAAAAAAGAATTTGTTAGATCCAATATGCCCACAAGGCTATCTGATAAATATGATTATACTATATGTAAAATACAACAAATAGAGTTTAAACACTGTGTAACGTAGACTCTGATTAAATTGGGCCATTTCCCTAATGTTCTTTTACAATCATATGCTGTTCTATAGGATTTTTATTTTAATGTAGTGATGACATTTCAACACAAGAGGGCGACGTATGCAGTTAAAAAAGGCGAATTAAGGCACTATATAAGGCAATGGATGAGTTGTCCCCTCTCAGTTCTGACAAAGTCTGCGATGATTGGCGGACGAAACGTGTGAACGTAATGACATCATCACGTTCGGCGTCTTCATAGGCTGCGGTATCCACGAGGGGAAAGAAGCAAGCGTTGCAGCTCCATCTTGGATAAGCATGAGGCTATATAGAAAATAACAAGGCAACCACTCCAAGGAGATTTTTTGGTGATTCAAGTAGCTTTACTCACTTCCACCGGTGGCAAGTAATAGTGTGTTAAGCTGAGTCACTCTAGACTGCAATTTTTACAAACAGGAGTTATACCCTATATATCTATATGAATGCTTGAAGCCCCAGACTGATGGGAATTTTTGGACTTACTAGGTATATGCTATATACCGTGTGTTACACAACTAGCGATATGGGACATTTGTCTCATGCATTCTTATAGGAATTGCACCAACTCTGCAAATAGGAGTAATTTTTGGAACCCCTAGAAGGGTATTTATTAAAGGAACCATTGATGTTTAAATGTCCTCTATTGAAATATCCATATTAACCACTCTGGACTGACACTCCTTTACCAATACACCAATGTTTTTTCACATCTACAGTGAAGAGAATTTTTTCTGAACTTCCTCATGGTAATTCACATTAACTTATCTCATGGCACTATAGCACCATTGGTATTTACTTCTCATTATCTAATATTTATTCACTTTTAGAGTCACTTCTTACTGTGGATTCATTTCCACCTATGTTGGCTATCCATGAAGGTTTATACCCACTATGCACACAGTATGGCACAGTCATTGAGAAGGTAAAGAGAGATATACTGTATACTCAATTCATCTGAATATGTGCATCCTATTAGGCTGATGTTAAGTATATTATCCCCTGTCTCCTTTGTATTCATCATTATCCATTATTCAATTCCTAGGAGTTCATTCATTTTTACTGTGGTGTTCATGAAGGAACATTTAAAGAAGGAAACAATTCCACCAGGAGCGGACTGACCATTCGAACACTCGGGCACTGCCGAGGGCCCAGGGTCAGTAGGGGGCCCCATGAAATGCCACTGGTACCTTTTTATAGGCTTTTTCAGGGTGTGCTTTGAGTTTGGGCAAGGACACAGGGGCCCAATGATCCTCTATTGCCTGGGGGCCCCATGAGTTGTCAGTCCACCCCTGGATTCCACTAGGCTACTATATATGGAACTTTACTGCAGATGAATACAGAAAGGAAACTCCATTGCCTCATATTGGTCATTTTTTGCCTATACAGCCGTTTTTGAAGACATCGAACGGTTATTTATTTATTTATTTTTTATAAATATTTATTAATTTTCCAATTCATGTACAAAACATTTCAACATTTCTTTTAAAATAATTATCACAAACGTATTCTCTTCTTACATAATTTATCCCTATATATAACTTTCTTTTCTTACCATCCCCTACTCCCCCCTCCCTCTACCCCCCTATCCCCTCCACTCCCTCCCCCGCTCAACATTCTCTTTACTCTCGTTAACTCGATATTATTCTGTTGTTCCTAAAACCCAATTCTAAGCCGACATCCAGGCATATTATCTCTTCATATATTTCACCTTTTCTCTATATTCTTCCCAACCTTTCCATTTTTTTTTATACAACTCCAACTTGTCCTCGTGCGTATAATACAATCTTTCTGTCCCCGAAATCTGATTTACTCTACCCATCCATTCCTCCTCAGTCGGCACCTCTCTTTTCTTCCAAAACCTGGGTATCAGACTCTTTGCTGCGGTCAAATATTGCCATATCCCCGAACTCTTATATGTTTTCACTGAGAGTTCTGAGATGTGGAGAAGGCATAATTCTGGATCTAATCCTATATTAATTTTAGTGATTTTCCCTATCAAATGGACTATCATCCGCCAGAACACCTGTATTTCTGGACACTCCCACCAAACATGATACCACGTGCCCTCCTCTCCACAACCTCTCCAACACATCCGTGATATTTCTATGTTCATCTTGTGCTCCACATTAGGGGTAATGTGCCATCTATTCAAACACTTAAAATTTATTTCTACTTCCCTCATACTAATATTTTCATGTATTAATGTGAACATTTTCCTCTGCTCCTCCTCCTCTATTTTTCTCCTCATATCTCTTTCCCATTTCTCTATGTGCATTAATTTTGTGTCTGTGTCAAGTTCCATTAATATCTTGTGTATTTTTGCCATTCCGTGTCTACCATTTCCCCGTGACTCAAATATTCTCTCAAATGGATTCCAATCTTTTTTAGTTCTTATAGGCTTTGGAAGGCTTTCAAAAAAGTACTTCAGCTGGTAATATCTTAGTCTATCCATCTTATTAAAGACTTCACCCTTTCTTTCCTCCATGTCCTTGTATGACCCAATTTCCTCTCCTACAATAATATCTCTCAGTTGCCTCCTGTTTTATAATCCATTTCCCTGCAATACTATCCTTACCCGGGATGAAAAATGTTGTGTTCCTAAGTGGTATTAATTGTGAATTGAAAACCCACCCCTTTTGTCTGTGTAGTAAATCCCATTCTTTTAAAACATTAACAGTGTACGTGCTTGTGCTCTCCCCTAATTCCCTATATTGTGCGGGTACCCAAATACTTTTACTTAGACTTATTCCACTCAGTGCTGTCTCTATTTTAACCCAGCTTTTCTCCGGGTTATGAATCCAGTCGAAGATTCTCGCAATTATCCCCGCTTATCTCCTAAAGTCTGGTACCCCCAATCCTCCTCTTTCTTTACTTCTAATCAACGTTTCATAACCTATTCTAGGTTTTTTGTTCCTCCATATACATTTTATTATCATTTTCCTAAGTTCTTTAAAATATGCCTCTGGGAGTTTGATTGGGATCATTTGAAATTTGTATAATACTTTGGGGACAATTACCATCTTTATCAAGTTTATACGTCCTATCCACGATGGATTTCCATTTCTCACTCTCCTCAGCTCCTCCTTAATCTCGTTTAATAATGTTATATAATTAACTTTATATAGGTTCTTAATTGAGGCTGATAGTTTTATTCCTAGATATTTTAGTTCTTAATCTCTCCAAAGGAAGGGGAATTCCTCTTGTAATTTTTCTTTTTCGCTATTTTTGAGGTTTTTGGTCTTTGTCGGGTTAATTTTCAGGTTCGACAGGTCTCCGTACTCCCTCAATGCTTTCATTAAATTTGGAAGTGCTGTTCTGGGGTTTCCAACAAAAAACATCAAATCGTCCGCATATGCCACTACCTTATGTTTTCTATCTCCTATCTTTATTCCTTTTATGTCTATGTTCTTCCTAATCATGGACAGTAAGGGCTCCAGTGATAACACATATAGCAATGGAGACAATGGACATCCCTGTCTTGTGCCATTTGACATCTTAAAATACTCTGATCTTCCTCCATTTACCATTATGGTAGCGGTAGGCCCTCTATATAATTCTCCAATCCACCCTCTCATTCTATCTCCTATTCCTAACGCTTCCAGAGTGTCCATCATGAAACCCCAACTTACTCTGTCGAATGCCTTCTCAGCATCTATCGACATCAGTATCATTGGAGTTTTCCCTTCTTTACCCTCCTGTATAAGCAACAATGATCTCAAAGCATTATCTCTGCCCTCTCTTCCTGAGACAAACCCCACCTGGTCTCTACGTATCCACTCCGGCATCAGCTTTTTCAGTCTATTTGCCAAAACCTTTGCATATATCTTAGTGTCAACATTCAGCAGCGCTAACAACAACTGCCCCAGGTCATTCCGAATATTTACCATTTCTTGCTTTATTGTTCTCTCCAGATCTTTGAACATTTCTGTCATCTCTTTTTTATTTGGGATTTTGAGCTCTTTTCCTGTCTCTGATATCTGTTGACTACTGATATCCAAGTCCATTAATTGTTTAGGGCTATTTTGCATACTTAGATCTAATTCTCCTTTGTCATTTCTGCTCTGGGGCTTTTCCGGGGTCACGTTTCCCTGGGATGTGTACTTTTTAATTGTACCCGTTTGGGTCCCTTTTGGCCCGGTTCCTTTTGCACTTTAATTTTTCATTTCTTCTATATCTTTTATTTTTCTCTAGAGATTTGTGTTAAGAAGAAGCCGTATGTATGATTTGCAAGTCCCAGCCCTGTCCATTCACTTTTCTTTATACTTTTTCCTACATATGTTCTTTTCTTTGTTTATATTCTCTTCTCTGGGGGTCCCCCCTTTTCTTTCACTCTCTGTTTCCCCACCAACTCCATACAGATTTTATGTGTGAAGCCACCGCCAGACTCACTCACCCTCCTTGCTCTTTTCTTCTCGTGAGACGGCTTCAGGCTCCCTCCTCCAGTTTCTTTCAGCAGGTCAGCTCCTCTTCACCTCCTCTCAGGGGGACCCTCTGGGACTTTCTTCCACTCTCTCCTGCCTTGGACCAGGCTGTTCTTCCCTGCCAGCACCACGACAGGGGTCCGGGATAGCTGGGCGTCTAGCAGATCCGCTTTTCTCCTGCTCCCTGTCAGCCGCTGGCCGGCCGGCCGGCTTCCTCGCCTCCCAGGGATGCACTGCGGCTGGTCACGTGTCCTGGCCGCGCCTCCTCGTCTCCCAGTAGCCAGGCTCACTGTTCCAGCCTCTCACCGCTGCTCTCCAGCTTCCAGGCTCTCCCTCCTGTGGGCCGTCGCTCATCCGCGAGAGCCCACCAGGCCGAGGTAAGTCTCAGCCTTCTGGAGCTCCATGCATCTAGGGGGGTTTGGGGTCAAGGGGGGGGGGTCGGACAGAGGAGCCTCATGCAAGAGCTCCTACCACGAACTCCCCACCACCGCCATTGTCGGGCTCTGCCCCCAAGTTACAGCTTTTGAACGGTTATTTATTTTAATTCTTTGATTTTAATGTGATTGCAACATGTTCACTCTGTCAATGTCAACCTTTTTCATGATCTAAGTGATCGAATAAATACAATATAGCATTTACATTTGTAGTAATATATTACTCCGCATGGGATTTGATTAACCACTTCCCAGGCGGTTTTGCACTAATCAACTGCCATTTTTTTTGCATGTTCTAGTATGTTTAGGTTTATAATTCACACTTTTATACAAGTGAATCGGAGATACTATTAAGATACGATTATCGTACCAGTTTGGATGGCACTTTTTCTTTTCTGATCAATTAGGATACCCCCAGAAAACATGCGATACAAAGTAAAGTTATATTAACTTTGTATGAGACACATGGTACACATATAAATTTCACATTTAGGAAGGGACAGATAACCATCTGGAGCCCACTAGATTCTGCCCACTAGATGCCTACTGCCTTGGACCCGTACAGCACCTTTGTCAGATTTACAACTGCACAGGGTTCCATCTGCGTGGGGTCCAGTGCTATAAGGCTGCATTACAGGCAAAACTTTGAGGATTCTTCTCCTTATCCAGTGAGGCTCGGGTACCGTCCATTTTAGCTCATAGCCTTCCGAATGGATCCGATGAAAGTCCCTGATTCTCTAATGGAACCATTCTGGACTTTTAGGTATGCTCCAAGAGCACAGCAACACTTTCAGTGACCATCCACCTTACAGACACTGGTGATAAAACTGAGGTACTTCCTGTATAGGAGAGGTTATATAAGGGAGGACCTCCTCTCTGATTGGTCGGCTAGTGTCCATTCACCTATAGGTGGCCTATAACCCACATAGTCATGAATAGCCTGCTCTGTGTCCCGTGATGCATGATAAAGAAATTACATTTTCAAAAAACGCACTGTGCCTTTCAGAAAATACCTTTGGGTGTTTGATTTCCAAAATGTGTCAATTTATGGGTCTTTCCAGAGACCTAGTGCTCCAGGGCCTCCACAAGTGCGATAGTTATGAAATTAGATTTGTAATTTATGCCACTAATTTTATTTACATTCACTATCACTTTTGTCAGCTCCATGTGATTTAGTAAGGGGTACAAAAATGTAAAGTGTAAATAAAGACAGAGCAGTTTATGAAAAGTCCTTTGTTAGAAAGAAAAACCCATGATGTACATCCATCGTGCGACATAGATCTACATCAGTGAGGATGCTCAATGCAAGGTTGGATAACAGCTGATATAAACAAAGGAGTGGGGTCTCCAAAATGATGTAATTGACTATACAGTATATGGACATATCCTTATATGGAGGGGTTGTATTTTTAGACACTACAAACATATTTTATCAATCTAATAAAGTTAAATTCAGACTCTACATGCAACTGGGGTAAAGGCACAGGGCTGGCTTTCTCCCCACTCTATTTTCTTTCTCTTTCTTTTTCTTTCTTTCTTTCTTTCTTTCTTTTCTGTATACTTACCTATTCTGAAGTCTCTCCAGTCCGGTTACATGATCAGGTCCCAGTGCCAACTTCAGAGTAGAAGAGGGACAGCCGACAACGGATGCCCAACAGTAAGCCTATGGGTGACGTCATTGCCCAGGCTCTGGAGCCGTTGTCAGTGATCTCTCCTTTACATTGAAGCTGGCGCTGGAGAGATCATGTGACCAGACTGGAGCAACTATAGAAAAGGTCAGAAAAGGCATATTTCCTTTTACAGGATAGATAGAACAGGCTTAGAAAGGCAATGAGAGTAGATATAAGGAAAGTTAGGTTTTGACTTGCTTCCACTTTAAAAACTGTCAGTACACACTGTATTACATGCTGTTCTTACCCAGTCACTATGGGATTTGTTTTCTGTATTCTGCAATAAACCTGGTTGATCCTGCTGTTCACCCTCCTTCCCTCTATGTTTATGTCCCTGCTGCAGCGTGAGATTTTGTAGACCAGTTGTTGCCACATCTACTGAGCATACTGCAGGTTCCATTCCCCTCTAAGCTGTTCATGTGCTTCTTTTTCATATCTGTGCAGTCCACGTGACTATAGTCACACATGTGGGCATATACTCTCTGGATAAATGACAGACCACTCTCTCCCTCCTCCTCCATGCCCACTAAACAACTTTACACTATTGGCGCAGGATATTACATGCTGATGAAGTGTCCCTCTTCGTCAACTTTTGAAAGCTTTGAGGTATACATTAAAATACAGCAATTAGATAGATATCTGTGCTATGTTGTTGTTTCATTGGCAGTGTTTGGTCTTCCTTTGAAGCAATCAGAAAGCAACAACTCCACAATACTGAATACCTCCTAGGTCATTTTGTCATGGCTTGCAGCACTAAAACTCACTTAAACCAACCACCTTAGACTCTCCTTATTATATTATTATTGCTTAAACAAAACTAAAGTCCAACTTAGAAAAATTGCTAGCAGTGCCTTTGTCAAAAAAAACTTTTCCACCCCCCCCAACTTTTTTCCTCTTGGAATGCACAGTGCTCATTCTCCACAATCCCAGGAGTTACAAGATTCAGTGGGCCAAGAGGTCCATCGCAGGACTCCAAAAAAGCAGCATGGCAGATGATCGCGCTGTCTGAGAGATAAGTATCCCATAATGTCAGGTATGCTGTGCACAATTGCGCATTATGGCAAAAAGTTTGCATACAATGCAACTTAGTTCTGTTTTAAAATATCTCTATAGAAATATTGCTATTGTCAGAGAGAAATTTATCGGTCACTGCCTTAGAATAATGTATTTTTTTTTTTATCTGGAAGATGAATGAATGCAGCCTTGGCCAGTGCTGGAACATTTAATCTGTTGCATACAGGATTACGTCTATGGATGACTAAGTACAATTCTTGTTTTACATCATGAATAGTTTTTCTACAGTCTAGTTTTTAACTTATTACAGAAGTTTTTCCATTACTCTTTACAATCACCTGGCTTTTTTTGATGGTACAATTGAGGACCTATTCATGCATTCACATTTTGGTGCATTGTATTATTGCTCCTCGTTCATTTAAATGGGCTCCCAATATACCAGAATGCACAAAAAAGACATAAGCACAATTTTTTTCTGATGCATCACATCACAACATATAGTATACATTGTGTTGTGCTGCAATGCAGGGGTATTGTGGTGGTGTATTGGGGCGGCATTCAAAATAAATGGCACCATGACACAGCAATGTGCATTGTGGTAATACACACATTGCTACAATACGGTAGTATGAAAGGTCTCTAAAGTCTGGTACACACAGGCCAAATATTGTCTGGTCGACATTTGGCCTGTGTGTACAGTAGCCTGTCCAGCAGAAGCTGCCTTCTGCCAAACAGGCATGCTGGAAAAACAGCAGCTGATCGGCAACTGATCAGTTCTCGCAGTCAATAGCTGTGAGTGCTGACCGGTGTGTTCTGGTGGGGTGGGGGGGGGCAGTCCCCCTGTCACAACACATTAGCTTAGCGAGGAGATTGCTGTAGTAACCTTGCATAGTTAGTACAGTGAGCTCCTCAGTTATTTTTTTTTTTGTTCAGCCCATTGGGTTGAACGAAAAAAAAAACTGCCTGCGTTTACCAGGCTTTAGGCTGGCCATTGATGGGGCAGGTGTATTCCTAAAAAAGACAGGTGTTGAGATATCAGCCATCCTTGATTGATCCTGCACCTGCTACTGTAGGGTTTGTTTCGCCTAACAGATAAAAGCGGTTAGTGTATGGTTCACTAATTATATCTTTCTTTACATTGAAAATAATTGAAAAAACATTGAAATAGTTGTCTAGGTTGCTAATAAAAAAACTTTTTAGATTTCCATAAATGATGTGCTCATCATCTGAGTTTTGGATTGGGGTCAAGATTGCACTGTTTATAGCCAGGTTTTACATTTTCAATCCTACAACGATAAAATACTGAACACTACGAAAAAATATGCTTCTATTTAAGGTGCAATTCTGTCTTCATCAGTGGTTCACAGCTTCTACTTCTGAAAAGACAAAAAGTGAAATTGAAGGGTTCATAGCTGAGCCATACACACATACAGTGTGTTAATGTTGGCCAATTCCTGATGGACTGGCTGAAATTCAGTGATTGGCCCCATTGGCACCACTCAGCCCAACATCCTTCAGTGTCGTTGTCTATCAGAACACAGTAGATGCCACAGAAGATTCATCCATTTGCACTGCTTAGTGTGGAATAAGGAATTTGTTCAGCCTGGAAGCTGAACTGAAGAAATCGATGAGTGTTTGGACAGCTTTACCGAAAAAAACATGGAAACCTGAAAAAGAGATTCAAGCTCCAGCTCTTGGCTGAAAACATGAACACAAAATTTTAATATGCTGTATTTCATTAGACTAAGAAATAATAATAAAAAAAGCTGTTTTAATTGCATTTTTTACTCCTGATTATAACAGAAGTCCTACAAAAACATTATAAACACTATATATTCCTTTACATGCAATTGTTATAATAGTAACATATAATTTCCTTCTTGTGTATTACATTTTTCACACCTCTTTTATAACATGAACATTTGTTGTCAGATTCCTGATATAGACACAAGGTAAACAGCATGAAAGCCAAAAAATGTTAAATGCTTTTAGCTTGGAAAAAATCCAATTACTAAAGTTAAACAGGACTTTGATCTGCGTTTGCAAAGACATGTTTCAGTAGCTGGTAATCTCTATAGATTAGCCAGATGTATTAAAAGAACATAGTATTGGCGCTAAAACATTGATAAGTATTCACAGCAATGAGTGGTAGACTTCTTTCTTATATTTCTCTTTCATGTAACGGTATTACACCAGTGATGTGAATGTGTATAAAAACTTCTTTATCTCTTTATGAGCAGTGATGCAAAATATAATAATTCTTAATATATGGAAATACATTTCAATATTATATATTGAAATATTGAGGTTAGCAAAACATTACAGCTAATGTTTGCATTGTACTATTGTAGTGCAAAGGACAGTGGACTGTTTAAGAAACTCTGAGTTGACACCTTAGGTAATTATGATTTATGTAATTAACGCTTGCTGCATTGAAAAGCAGAAAAACATAAATTATTAGACAGGAGTTTATTTGTGGTTCTTCATAGAGATGCCAGCATTATGTCCTTCAATACTCACCTAAATAATGCCAGAATCCCTCAACTGTAGGGAGTCTGCCTTGAGGCTCCTACTTTTCCTCCTGAGATGTCATATAGATTACCCTACTTCCTAAGAGAGAACAGGCTGATCTAAACTATGTAGACAGATGCAATTAATGTCTTTTCTAGTAGATACTTGTGGTGTGCATTGTTTTTTTTATATGTTGTCAAAGGTTTCTTCTTTAGCTGTTCCGGAAAAAATAGAAAAAGCAGGCATGTATATACATGAAGCAATTTGCAATTTTACTTTGTGAGAACAACACCTTGTTATAACAAATAAAAAAGAGATTTCACACTTTTGATAGTTCAGTAAAACTGAAGAATACCTTTTAAAATATTGTTAGACTTGCAAAAATATGCTGGGGGTTATTTACTAAAACTGGAAAGTGCAAAATCTGGTGTAGCTCTGCATAGAAACAAATCAGCTTCTAGGTTGTTGGTTTTTTTTGTGAAAGCTTAACTGAACAAGCTGAAGTTAGTAGCTGACTGGCTACCATGCACAGATGAACCAGATTCTGCAGTCTCCAGTTTTAGTAAATCTCTGCCCACTGTGTTCTTTTGCTGTTATTTTATTGCCATTACTTTTTTGGTTGCTTTATTAGACAGAAGCAATGTTATGATAGCTTTACAGCTGGTTTTAAGGCAAATATAGAAAACACCAATCAACACAGTTATGTATTTACAGTTGTGGCCAAAATTATTCAACCCCCAATGCTGTAAAGGGGTTTAGGGACTATAGTGTACATTTGGAATTGTATTCAGAATCAAATCCTACAAGGACGTTGTAACTACCCAAATGCAACTAAAATGACATCAATTGTTTATGTAATACAGTAGTAAATGGTTCTTATGTGGTTTCTTCATTGCCACAATTATTCAACCCCTTAAAGACTACCACTCTGAAGAACAGAGGTTCATACAGGTGCTTTCCATCAGGTATTGAAAACACCTGTGGATGTCACCGAGCAGCAATCAAGCATAATAAGCACCAATTAGGCAGCTTTAAAATGACTGTGATACTCAGCTCCTTCTAGACATTTACTGGTGTGGTTACAAACATGGTGAAGGCAAGAGAATGGTCCAGGAAGACAAGAGAAGAGGTGATTTCTCTTCACAGGAAGGGCAATGGCTATAAGAAGATTGCAAAGATGTTAAACATACCAAGAGACACCTTAGGAAGCATCATTCGCAAATTCAAGGCAAAGGGCACTGTTGAAACGCTACCTGGTCGTGGCAGAAAGAAGATGCTGACTTCGACTGCTGTGCGCTACCTGAAGCGTAGAGTGGAGAGAAGTCCCCGTGTGACTGCTGAGGAACTGAGAAAAGATTTGTCAGATGTGGGTACAGAAGTTTCAGCCCAGACAATAAGACGCACACTGCGTAATGAAGGCCTCCGTGCCAGAACTCCCAGGCGTACCCCCTTGCTGTCTCCAAAGAATAAGAAGAGTCGACTGCAGTATGCCAAAAGCCATGTGGACAAACCACAAAAGTTGTGGGATAGTGTTCTGTGGACTGATGAAACAAAATTAGAACTGTTTGGGCCCATGGATCAACGCTATGTTTGGAGGAGGAAGAACAAGGCCTATGATGAAAAGAACACCTTGCCTACTGTGAAGCATGGTGGAGGGTCAATCATGCTTTGGGGCTGTTTTGCTTCTGCAGGTACAGGGAAGCTTCAGCGTGTGCAAGGTACCATGAATTCTCTTCAGTACCAGGAGATATTGGATGGAAACGTGATGCAGTCCGTCACACACCTGAGGCTTGGGAGACGTTGGACCTTTCAACAGGACAATGATCCCAAGCATACCTCCAAGTCCACTAGAGCATGGTTGCAGAGGAAAGGCTGGAACATTTTGGAGTGGCCATCGCAGTCACCAGACTTAAATCCGATTGAGAACCTCTGGTGGGACTTAAAGAAAGCAGTTGCAGTGCGCAAGCCTAAGAATGTGACTGAACTGGAGGCCTTTGCCCATGAAGAATGGGCGAAGATACCCGTAGATCGCTGCAAGACACTTGTGTCAAGCTATGCTTCACGTTTAAAAGCTGTTATAACTGTAAAAGGATGCTGTACTAAGTACTAAGATTGAATGTCACTTGGGGGTTGAATAAAACTGATAATGCTGTGAGCACAGAAAAGACATTTGTGGTTATTTCATTATAACTGTTATGTTATATTTGTCTGACCTACAAGTGCCTCTTTAATGTAAATGTAAGCAAGATGACTGAATGATCAAAAGCAATGTCAAACTGGCCAAAACACTCAATTTCAGTGGGGGTTGAATAATTTTGGCCACAACTGTATAAAAAACAATCAGTAAAAATACTTAAACACTAAAACCAAAACTAGAAAAAGACTAGAACTAGAAGAACTAGAAACTAGAATCAATATCCAACTTTGTTTATTCTGCTGTACAGAAGCATGCTGGGAGGTGGTTACTTGGTGCCAATCAGATTGTTGTTGCTACTTAACTGTCCACTCACAGGCTGGGGAAAGGAGGTGACTAAGACTGATCATATATTATACAATTTTCTTGTACAAGTTTCCTTTAGATTTACCAAATCCATTTAATATGAGGTCAAACCTAAACACTTTCAATTTGTATGGAGTCAGGCAGGCCCTTAGACTACATAGTTAAAGGTAAATCTAAAGAAAATTGAATGAGAAATTGTATAATGTATGGCCAACTTTACACTGCTGTTCAGATTTAGAAGAGAAAAAGTCGGGTCACCAGGCTGCCTATGCTGTCTGTCAGGGATATGTAAATCTCTCCAGATTGGCAGGACTGGAGATCCTTTGGAAGGTAAGGCGGCTTCCATGTATGTATTTTAACAATGTTTGCCTGGAGTTCAGTTTTAAGTTGCAGTTCATGAACTGTGCATAGAATTGAGGGACCTTCCAAAGGGTTGTCTTTGGATAAACATCAAGTACTGTAGATTGAATGAGACTCCAGCATCCCTATACATCTTTATTCAGAAAATCAAAGATACGCTCCTGTCAGACATTTACCTACCACACCACTCCAGGCTGTTCAAACTAAGACTCAGGCCATGGTTGCCAACTATCCAGTGTCCCCTCACTCAGCTGCCGGCAGAAGTCTACTCCTAGCTGAGGCAGCATCCTGCCCCAATGGTCGAGCGCCAGCAAATCTGCCTCCCCACGATGCCTGCATGTGGATTCGCCACATGCAGGATACAGTTCTGTCGCCATGCACCCCCTCCATGTCTCCACTGGCAGGATGCGATCCCGCTGCTCTCACGCTCCGTGCCTGTCAGAGACAAAGGCTGCGTACCCTTGTGGGGCCAGCATCCAGGGGGCGGAGCACATTGCCATGTGACCCAACGCTAAGTCTTGGGTTACCACAGGAATGAGAATGTGTCTGACTCCGTATATAACTGGCAGAGCGGGCCCCAGGCTCTGTCTCTCTGCTTGCCTGGGTTGCTCTCCCCTGCCTGCTGCTGTGCAAGGTCTGTGCTGCGGCCAGACCCCACGGACACTCTCATCTTCCTTCACTGATTGGCCCTCAAGCTCCAGGAGATCCCATCTCATGGCTGCTACTGACCTCTAAACCCTCTCTGCCCTGATCCGCATTCTGTGTACTGGATTAACCCTGTTGTACCCAGACCTCTGCCTTGTGCTGAACTTAACCCTCTCTGCCCTGATCCACATCCTGTATATTGAATTATCCCCGTTGTGCCCAGACCTGTGCCCTGTGTTGGACTTAACCCTATTCTGCCTTATACACTTGCCCGCAGACTCCAACCGCTGAGGTGCCCCGCTGCTCTGTCCTATTGGCCACTGTGGACTATAGGCCCCATGCTATCCCATATTGCCATCCTGAGAACCCTACTGTATTGCTGTGTGTTGTGTTGTTCTGTGGACTAGCTGTCCTATTGCCTGCACCCCAATAAACTCCGCAATAAATGCCCACATGTTGGGTTCCATGCAATCTGTGTGCACTCTCTCTGTGTGTGGCAGGTGCAGCACCCTTTGGTGCCTTGTGCGCTGTGGCATTAGAAAAATTATGCAATTGCTGTTTCTTTGTTTGATTAGACTGACTTTACTCTGTAATTCCTCCAATGCCGCTCTATGGATGCAGTAGGTTTAAAGAGCACACCGAATACTTTAGTTAACTTCTTTAATAACTTCAATCTTCTTCATATAACACTGCTTACAATGGCTTGTTTCTTTCATATTACAATGGTTTAATTTGTATTACATTGGGTTGATTCAATAGCTTATCTCGATAGGTTCAATAGATTTGATAAATTTGTTCTGTATATTTCGATAGATTGGTAAATTCACTTGGATTTATAAATTCGATTATGATTACTCTACAGTGACTTGATTCGTAAGTTCGGTGGAACTAAAGTAAACACATACAACATTTTTAGACACAGATCTACCTGCACTGTTAAACAATATAGGAACACACAAGTGCATTAAATACCTATTTGGCCTGCTCTGCTTCCATAAAGCTTTTCTGATTGGAACTGTCTGTTTCCTCTTCTGTCTGGTGAGCATGTGTCTCTAGAAAATCCTAGCAGGGAGTTTTACACAGGCACAAATGTGAAACTGGCTGGGATTGGTTAAGGCTCTGTACAGTGTGAGGCTGTCTGTGATTGGCTCATCTTTAACTAACTCTTAAAGGCATATTTTCCTTTTCTGCTTCTGCTAACACAATGAATATATAAATGTCATATAACAATCAAAGACATAAATTACAGCAATGATTTTGCTTTTGGCTTTAACATATACACATATATACTATACTGAGGTTATTGGCAGGTTTGGTATACACATATATGTGAACCATATTAGCAACCTAGGACTGGTCTTAGCTGGCCAGCTACACTCCCACCAAAATTACCTATAATTCTATGTTCTCAGTAATAGGATTTGAACATGAATTTGAGGAATTTTCCATCAGTTTCTCAACTCTCAAGTGTCTGTTACTCTCAAGCAGAACAACTAACTTTTGTATTGGACGTTCCAACTTGAGTGGAGTTGTGAGACGTTTTCCCTTTTTGTCCAGTTTTGAGTCTCCCATTTGTAACAATACTCTTCTTACTAGTCCTTCATCCTTTCGAGCTTCTAGGACTTTGGCCAATTTCCATTGACTTCTAGGTAAGTCGTCTTCCTTTACTAACACTATGTCATCAACATGAACATTTCTTCTAGGCGTTTGCCATTTACTTCTTAGTATGAGATGAGGTAAGTACTCCTTGCTCCATCTATTCCAAAACTGCTCTGATAGATATTGAACTCTTCGCCATCTTTTCCTTGCGTATAAATCCTCTTTGGTGAAGTTGCCGGGTGGTGGCTGTATGTAATCAGACTTAAGGTGAAGTAGATGGTTGGGAGTTAGAGGTTCCAAGCTTGTTGGGTCGTTGATGTTGTTGACTGTAAGTGGACGACTGTTAACAATAGACATTACTTCATAGAATAGTGTCCTAAGTGAAGCATCATCTAATCTTCCGGCGTTCTTTTTCAAAACTGAACTTAGTACGTTTCTTACAGTTCTGATTTGCCTCTCCCAGACTCCGCCTGTATGGCTTGCATGTGGAGCATTCATGTGAAAATCACACTGTTTCTCTAACAAGTACTCAGTTACTTTTTGTTTATCAATCTCTTTTAAAGCCTTGTTCAATTCATTCTTTGCTCCAACAAAATTAGATCCTTGGTCAGATCTAAGTTCTCTGACAGTACCTCTAATGGCTATGAAACATCTTAAGGCGTTGATAAAGGCGTCGGTTGACATATCTTCCAACATTTCCAGGTGAATTGCTCTGGAGCTTAGACACGTAAATATCAGTCCATATCTCTTGTACTCCTTACGGTTTTGTTTGGTGATAAATGGGCCGAAGCAATCCATTCCGCTATAAAGAAATGGTGGTGATGGGTTTACACGATCAGCTGGTAGATCAGCCATTCTTTGTTCTTCTGTAGGTCTACGTGTCTTTCTACAGATTACACATTTGCTTATGTACTTCGCTATAACTTTGCTTCCTTTCACTATCCAGTAAACACCTTCTCTCAAACAGCTTTGAGTAAAGCTTCTACCTTGATGCAAGGATTTTTTGTGGTAGTGATTGATAATCAATCTTGTGAAGGTAGAATTTTTGGGTAGAATTGCTGGATGCTTAACTCTGTTAGGTAGTGACGCATTTTCCAGCCTCCCTCCCACCTTCAGTATACCATCCTGCAGAATAAGATTAAGCTTGTACAATGGGTGGTTGTTTGGAAGTCTCTTAGGTTCTTGACTAAGTCTCCAATTCTACACTGTAGAATCTTTGATGAATGAGTCTTATAACCGTTTCTTCAGCTTTCACTCTTTCCTCTACATTCAACAATTCTTTCTTTCTGATTCCTTTTGCTAAGCGTTGAATTCGAGCTACTATGTTTATGACTGTATTCCACTTTGAACATCTGGCTAGTCGTTCAAGTATGTCATCTTGACACTTGGCGGCAGTGCTCAATGTTTGAACTACCTTTACTTCTGGATCACCCATAGACAGTTCTGTATAACCTTCACTGGGTATGATTTCCTTTTCCCAAAGGAACTCTGGACCGGTGAACCAGTTTGAATTCTTCAATTCTGTAACATTTAGGCCTCTTGAAGCATGATCTGCTGGATTGTGCTTTGTGTCAACATAGTGCCAATGTTCTGGATTCGTTGCTTTCCGAATTTTCTGAACTCTGTTAGCGACAAAAGTGTGGAATCTTCAAGCTTCATTGTTTATGTAACCTAGGACAACTTGTGAGTCTGTCCAAAAATGCTCTTCATCTATTTTCAGTTCCAATTCTTCTCTCAGAAACTGACTTACTGAGGCTGAAACGACGGCTGCCGTTAGTTCAAGTCTTGGTATTGTCTAAATATTGTTGGGTGCGACTCTGGCCTTTCCCATAACTAGGGCACAGTGTATCTTTTCTTCTCCTATTACTCTGATGTAGGAGCACTGACCATAACCATGACTACTGGCATCTGAAAAGTGATGAAGTTCTATTTTCTTGTACTTTCCGAAATCAGGAGGTACAAAACATCTGGGTATCCGAATTTCTTTCAAATTTTGCAAGTCTCTTATCCAACTCTCCCACCTTGGCATCAAGCCTGCAGGTATGGGTTCATCCCATCCCAACTTCTGTCTGCATAATTCTTGCAGTATTTCTTTTGCTCTGAGGATTACTGGTGATAAGAATCCCAACGGATCATATATTGAGGCTACTGTGGAAAGAATGGTACGTCTAGTTGGAACTTTCTCTTCCATGGATATTTCAAAGAAAAAATTGTCATTTTCTACATTCCATCCCAATCCGAGTACATTCTGAACTGGAAGAGGATCATAGTTAAGATCCACATTCTTCACTGTTGATGCACATTCGGAGTCACTGATGGATTCTAGTACCTCTCTGTCATTTGAGATGAATTTGTGAAGACGCATTGGCTCTCTCTCACTAATTGAATTGCCGATTTTGAGGATTCTAGGCTTATAAGACCATCATCTACATAAAAGTTTTTTCTTCAAAAAATTTGCTGCTGATGGACAATCCTTTTCATTCTGATTGGCCAGATACTTCATACCATAATTAGCACAACCTGGGGATGATGCTGCTCCAAACAAGTGTACTTTCATCCTGTATTCCGCTGGCTCTGTATCTGTATCTCCGTCTTCCCACCATAGGAACCTCAGGAAGTCTCTATCTTCTTCCTTCACATGAAATTGGTGGAACATCTTTTCAATGTCGCACATGACTGCTATGGGATACTTTCTGAATCTACAGAGTACTCCAGGTACAGTGTTTGTAAGATCTGGTCCTTTTAGTAGATGATCGTTCAATGCAACATCATTGTACCTTGCTGAGCAATCAAAAACTACTCTGATCTTATCCGGTTTCTTTGGGTGATAGACACCTTGATGTGGGATGTACCACACTTCTCCATTTTTAGGCTGACCATCAACTTTCTCTGCGTGCCCTTCTTTGAGGATTTCTTTCATGAATTTCAAATAATCGTCTTTGAGTTTGGGATCTCTTCCCATCCTTTTCTTTAAGCTTTTCAATCTTGCCAGGGCAAGATCTCTGTTATTTGGCAGATGAGGTCGTTCTCTAAAAGGTAGGGGCATTTCAAGATAACCATGTTGATTTTGCTGAATATTATCTTCTAGAACTTGTACAAACTTTATGTCCTCTTGGGATACACTCTTTTCATTAGAACGTACGTCTGCAAAGTCGGATTCTAGGATTTTGAGTACTTTCGCTGGACTTACAGTTGGTAACTCTTGGACAGATATTCTATGACACAATTAGAGATGAGCGAAGAAATGAAAAATTCGATTCGGCTGATTCGGCGAATTCCAGTGTGAAATTCGATTCGATGCGAATTTCTCCGCTACGAAGATGACTTATTTAAAGGGTTTCTAGGCTTCAGAGAGCCTTTAAATTAGTGCAGAACACTGTACCTTTAATTTAAATGCCCTTGGAGATGAGGAAGGAGAAGGAGAAGGAGAAGGATGAGAAGAAGGAGAAGGAGAAGGATGAGAAGAAGGAGAAGGAGAAGGGTGAGAAGAAGGAGAAGGATGAGAAGAAGGAGAAGGATGAGAAGAAGGAGAAGGAGAAGGATGAGAAGAAGGAGAAGGAGAAGGATGAGAAGAAGGAGAAGGAGAAGGATGAGAAGAAGGAGAAGGATGAGAAGAAGGAGAAGGATGAGAAGGAGAAGGATGAGAAGGAGAAGGATGAGAAGAAGAAGGCTGAGAATAAGGAGAAGGATGAGAAGAAGGAGAAGGAGAAGGATGAGAAGAAGGAGAAGGATGAGAAGAAGGAGAAGGAGAAGGATGAGAAGAAAGAGAAGGATGAGAAGGAGAAGGATGAGAAGAAGAAGGATGAGAAGAAGAAGGATGAGAAGAAGGAAAAGGATGAGAAGAAGAAGGATGAGAAGAAGGAGAAGGATGAGAAGAAGGAGAATGATGAGAAGAAGGAGAAGGATGATAAGAAGGAGAAGGAAGAGAAGAAGGAGAAGGAGAAGGATGAGAAGAAGGAGAAGGATGAGAAGAAGGAGAAGGATGAGAAGAAGGAGAAGGATGAGAAGAAGGAGAAGGATGAGAAGAAGGAGAAGGAGAAGGATGAGAAGAAGGAGAAGGATGAGAAGAAGAAGGATGAGAAGAAGGATGAGAAGAAGGAGGAGAAGGATGAGAAGAAGAAGGATGAGAAGAAGGAGAAGGATGAGAAGAAGGAGAAGGAAGAGAAGAAGGAGAAGGATGAGAAGGAGAAGGATGAGAAGAAGGAGAAGGATGAGAAGAAGGAGAAGGATGAGAAGAAGGAGAAGGAGAAGGATGAGAAGAAGAAGGATGAGAAGAAGGATGAGAAGGATGAGAAGAAGGAGAAGGATGAGAAGAAGGAGAATGATGAGAAGAAGGAGAAGAAGGAGAAGGATGAGAAGAAGGAGAAGGATGAGAAGAAGGAGAAGGATGAGAAGAAGGAGAAGAAGGAGAAGGATGAGAAGAAGGAGAAGGATGAGAAGAAGGAGAAGGATGAGAAGAAGGAGAAGGAGAAGGATGAGAAGAAGGAGAAGGATGAGAAGAAGGAGAAGGATGAGAAGAAGGAGAAGGAGAAGGATGAGAAGAAGGAGAAGGAGAAGGATGAGAAGAAGGAGAAGGAGAAGGATGAGAAGAAGGAGAAGGAGAAGGATGAGAAGAAGGAGAAGGATGAGAAGAAGGAGAAGGATGAGAAGGAGAAGGATGAGAAGGAGAAGGATGAGAAGAAGAAGGCTGAGAATAAGGAGAAGGATGAGAAGAAGGAGAAGGATGAGAAGAAGGAGAAGGATGAGAAGAAGGAGAAGGAGAAGGATGAGAAGAAAGAGAAGGATGAGAAGGAGAAGGATGAGAAGAAGAAGGATGAGAAGAAGAAGGATGAGAAGAAGGAAAAGGATGAGAAGAAGAAGGATGAGAAGAAGGAGAAGGATGAGAAGAAGGAGAATGATGAGAAGAAGGAGAAGGATGATAAGAAGGAGAAGGAAGAGAAGAAGGAGAAGGAGAAGGATGAGAAGAAGGAGAAGGATGAGAAGAAGGAGAAGGATGAGAAGAAGGAGAAGGATGAGAAGAAGGAGAAGGATGAGAAGAAGGAGAAGGAGAAGGATGAGAAGAAAAAGGATGAGGAGAAGGAGAAGGATGAGAAGAAGGAGAAGGAGAAGGATGAGAAGAAGGAGAAGGATGAGAAGAAGGAGAAGGATGAGAAGAAGGAGAAGGAGAAGGATGAGAAGAAGGAGAAGGAGAAGGATGAGAAGAAGGAGAAGGAGAAGGATGAGAAGAAGGAGAAGGATGAGAAGAAGGAGAAGGATGAGAAGGAGAAGGATGAGAAGAAGAAGGCTGAGAATAAGGAGAAGGATGAGAAGAAGGAGAAGGAGAAGGATGAGAAGAAGGAGAAGGATGAGAAGAAGGAGAAGGAGAAGGATGAGAAGAAAGAGAAGGATGAGAAGGAGAAGGATGAGAAGAAGAAGGATGAGAAGAAGAAGGATGAGAAGAAGGAAAAGGATGAGAAGAAGAAGGATGAGAAGAAGGAGAAGGATGAGAAGAAGGAGAATGATGAGAAGAAGGAGAAGGATGATAAGAAGGAGAAGGAAGAGAAGAAGGAGAAGGAGAAGGATGAGAAGAAGGAGAAGGATGAGAAGAAGGAGAAGGATGAGAAGAAGGAGAAGGATGAGAAGAAGGAGAAGGATGAGAAGAAGGAGAAGGAGAAGGATGAGAAGAAGGAGAAGGATGAGAAGAAGAAGGATGAGAAGAAGGATGAGAAGAAGGAGGAGAAGGATGAGAAGAAGAAGGATGAGAAGAAGGAGAAGGATGAGAAGAAGGAGGCTGAGAATAAGGAGAAGGAGAAGGATGAGAAGGAGAAGGATGAGAAGAAGGAGAAGGATGAGAAGAAGGAGAAGGATGAGAAGAAGGAGAAGGAGAAGGATGAGAAGAAGGAGAAGGATGAGAAGAAGAAGGATGAGAAGAAGGATGAGAAGGATGAGAAGAAGGAGAAGGATGAGAAGAAGGAGAATGATGAGAAGAAGGAGAAGAAGGAGAAGGATGAGAAGAAGGAGAAGGATGAGAAGAAGGAGAAGGATGAGAAGAAGGAGAAGGATGAGAAGAAGGAGAAGGAGAAGGATGAGAAGAAAAAGGATGAGGAGAAGGAGAAGGATGAGAAGAAGGAGAAGGATGAGAAGGAGAAGGAGAAGGATGAGAAGAAGGAGAAGGAGAAGGATGAGAAGAAGGAGAAGGATGAGAAGAAGGAGAAGGATGAGAAGGAGAAGGAGAAGGATGAGAAGGAGAAGGATGAGAAGAAGGAGAAGGAGAAGGATGAGAAGAAGGAGAAGGAGAAGGATGAGAAGAAGGAGAAGGATGAGAAGAAGGATGAGCAGAAGGAGAAGGATGAGAAGAAGGAGAAGGATGAGAAGAAGGAGAAGGATGAGAAGAAGGATGAGAAGAAGGATGAGAAGAAGGAGAAGGATGAGAAGAAGGACAGTTCTGTGACAGTTTCTGTCTATTTCTGACAGTTCTGGGACATTCACTCCATACAGCGGTTTCAACCGCTGTATGGAGGGAATGTCATAGAACTGTCAGAAATAGACTATTAATGACAGTTCTGGGACTGTCCTTCCATGCAGCGGTTGAAACATTGTATGTATTTGTTTCCATAAATGGATCCATTTATGGAAACAAATACATACAATGTTTCAACCGCTGCATGGAAGGACAGTCCCAGAACTGTCATTAATAGTCTATTTCTGACAGTTCCATGACATTCCCTCCATACAGCGGTTAAAACAGCTGTATGCAGTGAATGTCCCAGAACTGTCATAAATAGTCTATTTCTGATAGATCTGGGACATTCACTCCATACAGCTGTTTTAACCGCTGTATGGAGGGAATGTCATGGAACTGTCAGAAATAGACTATTAATGACAGTTCTGGGACTGTCCTTCCATGCAGCGGTTGAAACATTGTATGTATTTGTTTCCATAAATGGATCCATTTATGGAAACAAATACATACAATGTTTCAACCGCTGCATTGAAGGACAGTCCCAGAACTGTCATTAATAGTCTATTTCTGACAGTTCCATGACATTCCCTCCATACAGCGGTTAAAACAGCTGTATGCAGTGAATGTCCCAGAACTGTCATAAATAGTCTATTTCTGATAGATCTGGGACATTCACTCCATACAGCTGTTTTAACCGCTGTATGGAGGGAATGTCATGGAACTGTCAGAAATAGACTATTAATGACAGTTCTGGGACTGTCCTTCCATGCAGCGGTTGAAACATTGTATGTATTTGTTTCCATAAATGGATCCATTTATGGAAACAAATACATACAATGTTTCAACCGCTGCATTGAAGGACAGTCCCAGAACTGTCATTAATAGTCTATTTCTGACAGTTCCATGACATTCCCTCCATACAGCGGTTAAAACAGCTGTATGCAGTGAATGTCCCAGAACTGTCATAAATAGTCTATTTCTGATAGATCTGGGACATTCACTCCATACAGCTGTTTTAACCGCTGTATGGAGGGAATGTCATGGAACTGTCAGAAATAGACTATTAATGACAGTTCTGGGACTGTCCTTCCATGCAGCGGTTGAAACATTGTATGTATTTGTTTCCATAAATGGATCCATTTATGGAAACAAATACATACAATGTTTCAACCGCTGCATTGAAGGACAGTCCCAGAACTGTCATTAATAGTCTATTTCTGACAGTTCCATGACATTCCCTCCATACAGCGGTTAAAACAGCTGTATGGAGTGAATGTCCCAGAACTGTCATAAATAGTCTATTTCTGATAGATCTGGGACATTCACTCCATACAGCTGTTTTAACCGCTGTATGGAGGGAATGTCATGGAACTGTCAGAAATAGACTATTAATGACAGTTGTGGGACTGTCCTTCCATACAGCGGTTGAAACATTGTATGTATTTGTTTCCATAAATGGATCCATTTATGGAAACAAATACATACAATGTTTCAACCGCTGCATGGAAGGACAGTCCCAGAACTGTCATTAATAGTCTATTTCTGACAGTTCCATGACATTCCCTCCATACAGCGGTTAAAACAGCTGTATGCAGTGAATGTCCCAGAACTGTCATAAATAGTCTATTTCTGATAGATCTGGGACATTCACTCCATACAGCTGTTTTAACCGCTGTATGGAGGGAATGTCATGGAACTGTCAGAAATAGACTATTAATGACAGTTGTGGGACTGTCCTTCCATACAGCGGTTGAAACATTGTATGTATTTGTTTCCATAAATGGATCCATTTATGGAAACAAATACATACAATGTTTCAACCGCTGCATTGAAGGACAGTCCCAGAACTGTCATTAATAGTCTATTTCTGACAGTTCCATGACATTCCCTCCATACAGCGGTTAAAACAGCTGTATGCAGTGAATGTCCCAGAACTGTCATAAATAGTCTATTTCTGACAGTTCTGGGACATTCACTCCATACAGCGGTTTCCGGCAAAAAGTGTATGTGCAGAGTTCCTCTATTCTGCAGATACACTTAGAGGAGCTCTGCAGATACACTTAGAGGAGCTCTGCACATACACTTTTTTCCGGTTTGGAATTATTCTTATTTTCATCCTACTTCTTCTTCTTCTTCTTCATCCTCATCCTCATCCTCTTCTTCTTCTGAGGATGAGGATGAAGAAGAAGAAGAAGAAGAAGAAGAAGTAGGATGAAAATAAGATTAATTCCAAGCCGGCAAAAAGTGTATGTGCAGAGCTCCTCTAAGTGTATCTGCAGAGCTCCTCTAAGTGTATCTGCAGAATAGAGGAACTCTGCACATACACTTTTTGCCGGCTTGGAATTATTCTTCTTTTCATCCTACTTCTTCTTCTTCTTCTTCTTCATCCTCATCCTCAGAAGAAGAGGATGAGGATGAGGATGAGGATGAGGAAGAATTAGAAGAATGAAAAGAAGAATAATTCCAAGCCGGCAAAAAGTGTATGTGCAGAGTTCCTCTATTTCTGACAGTTCTCTCACAGCTTCTTCACATGTACAGCGGTTGAAATATCTGTATCCTAAATGGAAACTAATAGATACAAATTGTATCTATTAGTTTCCATTTAGGATACAGATGTTTCAACCGCTGTACATGTGAAGAAGCTGTGAGAGAACTGTCAGAAATAGAGGAACTCTGCACATACACTTTTTGCCGGCTTGGAATTATTCTTCTTTTCATCCTACTTCTTCTTCTTCTTCTTCTTCTTCTTCTTCATCCTCATCCTCATCCTCTTCTTCTGAGGATGAAGAAGAAGAAGAAGTAGGATGAAAAGAAGAATAATTCCAAGCCGGCAAAAAGTGTATGTGCAGAGTTCCTCTATTTCTGACAGTTCTCTCACAACTTCTTCACATGTACAGTGGTTGAAACATCTGTATCCTAAATGTAAACTAATAGATACAATGTTTCAACCGCTAAACATGTGTTCCTTCTGTCAGAGAACTGTCAGAAATAGCGGAGCTCACTGCAGGGACACTTTTGCCGGCTGATCGGGAAATGTTCGATTCGCGCACCCGAAGTAGGCAAAATTTCGGTTTCGACACGAATCGAATATTTCCTGAAATTCGACTCGAATTCCGGTTCGCCTAGTTCGATTCGCTCATCTCTAGACACAATCCTGTCACCTGTCCTGAATCTGCAATCTGTCGTTTTCCTCCAACAACACCCCATCCTAGATCAGTCTGGACTGCGTAGGGTTCACCCTTTCCTCCTGCGATTATCTTTCGTGGCACCAACGCTTCGGGACAGTCGTAGCCTATCAAGAGTCCAACACCAAATTCCTTCAGCGGGGACATTTCATGAGATATGACAGATAGGTGTTCCCATTTGTTGGCTGTTTCACAGGTAGGTATGCGATCTCGATCCAGAGGTATGTCGTCTTTTGTATAAGCTGGAGGTAGATCTAATATGCAGTTTGAGTGAAGTCCTCTAACTCTCAGTCCTCTGACTCTTTGACTGTTCACTAATGTGTCTCTTCCTGTCATTGTAGTGAGTTTGAGTTTCACTGGTTCTGTGGCCACTTGTAATTTCTTGCAGATTTCTTGATCAATGAAGGTGAGGTCACTCTGGGCATCCAGTAGCGCATAGGCGTATACCTTCTTGTTCTTCCTTTTAGGATTTGAAATACACACTGGTACAACCATTGACGTGCCATTGATTTCTCTTTCTCTCACTCTGCAAGAGAATACTGTTGCTTTATTTTCTTCCTCAGTGTCCTTGGGCATTAAGGGTTTCTCTTTCTTTGGACGTTCTTCATGTAGTGGGGTAGGATGACGTCCTTTACAAACGCTGCAAGTGGCCTTTTTCTTGCATTCTTTAGTAATATGGCCTTTTCTTAAACATCCAAAACACAGCTGATTATCAAACACAAACTTCTTCTTTTCGTCTGGAGACCTTTCCTTCAATCGTTGGCACTTATGTATGGAGTGATTCTCTTCACAGAACATACACTTGAAGGTAGTCTGAAGACTTGTCGGTACAAACTCTTTACTGATCCCAGTAGTGATGTTGAACCTGCTCTCATGGGCATCTGGACCTTTAGTAGCTGTGTTGGTTGCAAAGCTAGTTGCTCTTGAGTGTCTTATCTCTCTTGCAGGCCTTTCTTCTAAGGGTTTTAAGACATAAGATGCTGTTACTGGATTACACGCTATTCGTGCTTCCTCATTGACAAATTCAGAGAACTCTTTGAAACTTGGGAAGTTTTTGCCTTGATCTAACTGTTTAGTCACATAGCGATTCCATCCAGAAGCCACTTGTTCTGGTAGCTTGGCTAGCATCCTGTGGTTTTCTAGATAGTCGTTCAATACTTCTAGTCCTTGAACATGTGGGATAGCGTTGCTGCATGCTTGCAGGAAGTCACCATACTCTTGGAGCTTGAAGTGTTCTTTAGGACCTATTTTAGGCCAGTTTATCAACTTCTCTCTGAAAGCTCTTTGCACTAAGAAAGGATGACCATATCTTGCATTTAATTTTTCTCAAGCTTGCTTGTAGGCTTCTTCATCTTTCCTATAGAAGTTACCTTCAAGAACCTTTTTTGCTTCTCCGCCAGTATACCGCTGGAGGTAAAATAGCTTGTCCACTGGACGGGAGCAATGATGTTCAATGATCATTTCAAAACTTGCCTTCCACTCTATAAACTTCAGTACGTCTCTGGAGAATACAGTAGGTTCCGGAACAGGAAGTCTAGTGAGAAATATTCTCTGAGGTTTCGTCGGGTCAACAGTTGCAACATTCTCGTGACCACTGCCATGACATATGGGAGTTGAATTATCTGGTTCTCTTTTTCCACTTTGTCCTGAATCAGGTGAGTCTCTCTTCTTTTCTCTCTGAGCAGGGATGAAAGGACTATGACTTATTTCTTCACTACATGCTGGAGATTTCCTTCCATTTTCCTGGGCGTATGAAAGAACGTAGGAGTCAGCTTCTCCACTTAGTACTGATTTGGGTCTATGACTACCCTGATTCGTATCCTCTTCGTGCACTCTGAGTCTGGCTTCTATAATCTTAACTTCCTTCTGCCTTTCCAGACTTTTCATTTCAGCTTCCATTTTATGGCGCTGAGCCTCCATTTCGGCTTCCATTTTATGGCGCTGAGCCTCCATTTCGGCTTCCATTTTATGGTGCTGAGCCTCCATTTCGGCTTCCATTTTATGGCGCTGAGCCTCCATTTTATGGCGCTGAGCTTCCATTTCCTGGCGCTGAACCTCAATGGCAGATTCCATCTCAACTTCTGCTCTTTTGGCAGCGAGTTGTTCACCTAATTCCTTTCTTTTGGCTGACGTATTTGAGAACTCTGTTATGTGGCTGGCACTTCTGCTAGTGATGGAAGTCAGACTTGAGATTGTGGTTCCTCCTAAGGACCTAGCATAGTCTTTCATGAAGAGCTCATTCATTCTCTTTCGTGCCTTGACTTCATCATAATTTGCTGCAGGTGATAGTTCTCTCATAAGCTTCACTAAATCCCTAGTGACTGCAGTACATGTATCCATGTTTCTTACAATATCCTGGGAGGGTGTCAAGGATGACCGCAAATTGACATATGCTGTCATAAGCTCTGACTCAGAATCTTCTACTGTCTCTATCATTTCACTCAAATTCTCCTTTATGCTTTCTTGTTTTAGCTTTCTGCGAATGTCTTTGATGTATGCTTTCCACCTCTCAAACATTCGGGCAAACTTTTTTCCTTTCAGTGCTGCCTCTTGCTCCAAATTTTCTAGCACCTTTTGGGTCAGTTTTCTGTCCCGTGATGAACGTCTTAGTTCACCTGTTTCAGCTATATTTGTTTGGGGCGAGACTACCGTTTCATTGCACCTTTCAGATTCAGACGGGTTCTCTTGCTCTTCACCTTCTACCATATCTAACATTGCATCTGCTAACAGTGGGGTGGCAATGCTAGGCTCAGCCATTTCTGAATGCTATAACAATTAATATAAAAATAAGGACCTGTCACTTTAAATGCAATACTACCAAATGCAAGAATAAATTACTTTCGCTGTACATGTAATAGCACCAAAACACAGGCAATAAATTACTTTCACTTTAAATACTTCAGAGTCATATACTATAACTCTCTCTTTTATTAAAAGTCTGTATTCTCTTGAGCACAAAAATGTCTCTTGCAGAAACCTATGTGCATAAGTGAGTAATAAAGGAAAGCTCTGACCTTAATTGAAGAACAGGATACCGTGATCTGAAGGTTGCAGAAACAAATGTCAGTCTTAAAGGAGACTTTTCTTGATGCGGTGACTTTGCGATGCTCTTCGGTGACTTTGCGATGCCCTGCGGTAACTTGGGATGCTCTGCGGTGACTTTGCGATGCTCTGCGGTGACTTTGCGATGCTCTGCGGTAACTTGCGATGCTCTGCGGTGACTTTGCGATGCTCTGCGGTGACTCTCTGGATGCAACACGTGGGCTCTTGATGGATAGCGGTGCGGGCACTCTAGCTCTGGCCCTCCCCCCATGCATCTCTTTCTCTCTCTAGGGGTGCAGAAGGTTTGGCGCTCTTTCTCTGACTGTCTTGCCTTTGCCGTTATGCCACTTTAAGAGTCGTCTGAAGTCTGACTAATGCGCACATGCTATGGCCTGTACTGTTGTTCCGCTGAGGTGTCTCCGCGTGGCGGTATATGATGACGCTCTGTTTCTCTAGTGTACTCTTTACTGTGCAAGTTGAGGAGCGCTGTTGCTTGACCTCTGAGGGTAATAGTTCCACTGTGGCAGGCGCAGCACCCTTTGGTGCCTAGTGCGCTGTGGCATTAGAAAAATTATGCAATTGCTGTTTCTTTGTTTGATTAGACTGACTTTATTCTGTAATTCCTCCAATGCCGCTCTATGGATGCAGTAGGTTTAAAGAGCACACCGAATACTTTAGTTAACTTCTTTAATAACTTCAATCTTCTTCATATAACACTGCTTACAATGGCTTGTTTCTTTCATATTACAATGGTTTAATTTGTATTGCATTGGGTTGATTCAATAGCTTATCTCGATAGGTTCAATAGATTTGATAAATTTGTTCTGTATATTTCGATAGATTGATAAATTCACTTGGATTTATAAATTCGTTATATTCGATAAGTTCGTAAGTTCTGTGGAACTAAAGTAAACGCATACAACATTTTTAGACACAGATCTACCTGCACTGTTAAACAATATAGGAACACACAAGTGCATTAAATACCTATTTGGCCTGCTCTGCTTCCATAAAGCTTTTCTGATTGGAACTGTCTGTTTCCTCTTCTGTCTGGTGAGCATGTGTCTCTAGAAAATCCTAGCAGGGAGTTTTACACAGGCACAAATGTGAAACTGGCTGGGATTGGTTAAGGCTCTGTACAGTGTGAGGCTGTCTGTGATTGGCTCATCTTTAACTAACTCTTAAAGGCATATTTTCCTTTTCTGCTTCTGCTAACACAATGAATATATAAATGTCATATAACAATCAAAGATATAAATCACAGCAATGATTTTGCTTTTGGCTTTAACATATACACATATATACTATACTGAGGTTATTGGCAGGTTTGGTATACACATATATGTGAACCATATTAGCAACCTAGGACTGGTCTTAGCTGGCCAGCTACACTGTGCTCCTAGTTCGTCACATCCTCAATCAAGAATTAATAGGAGAAATTGATTGTAGAGCATGGCCGGATCTAGGGGGGTGCTAGGTGGGCTGCACCCCCCCCCCCCAGATTTCAGTTGTGCTCCTTCACACTGTTAAGCACCCCCCCATTCCCACACTCAGAGCTGGGACAAAGGAAAGGGAGCCTGGAGCAGTTAAGTCCAGAAAGTGACACAAAAGAAAGAACCCGGAGGAGCAGTGATGTGCTGTGTTCTGCCCCCTCTTCCTGTCAGAACAGCACTGCTCCATATAGCTGATGACACAGGATCGCTCTGACCATCAGGCTGTATACCGTTTCATTACCCGCTTCTATCTCCTCCAAGGACTGCTCATCTCCCAGCAGAAGGAAATGTAAGTAGGGGCAGGTAATGAAACTGTGTACAGCCCGATGGTTGGAACGATCCTGTGTCATCAGCTATATGGAGCAGAGCACAGCACAGCCCGAACCTCTGAACTGTAAATTGTGGGGTGGGGGATTTGGGCTAACAGGAGGCTGGGGATTTGGGCTAAGAGGGGGCAGGGCATTTGAACTAAGAGGAGGTGGGGGATTTGGGCTATAAGGGGGCAGAGGATTTTGGCTAAGAGGAGGCGGGCGATTTAGGCTAAGAGGGGGTAGGGGATTTGGGCTAAGAGGGGGCAGGGGATTTGGAAAGGGAGAGGATCTGTGCTGGGATGGGTATTCATTAGGGGGTTGTACTAGGAAGAGGAATTTAGTGGAATTTGTCATAGGGAGGGGGGATTAGCACGGGGATTTGTGCTAAAAGGGGAGATTGGGGAGATTTGTGCTAGGAGGGAGATTAACAGGGGATTTGTGCTAGAAGGGGAGATTGGGGGGATTTGTGCTAGGAGGGGGGATTTGTGCTAGAAGGGGAAATAGGGGGATTTGTGTTAGGAGGGAGATTAACAGGGGAATTGTGCTAGAAGGAGAAATTAGGGGGATTTGTGCTAGGAGGGGGGGTTAGCAAAGATATATGTGCTTGGAGGGGGATTTGTGGGGGGGTTTTGTGCAAGAAGGGGGATTGGGGGGGTATTTGTGCTAGAAGGGGGGATTGGGGTAATTTGTGCTAGAAGATAGTGAGGGAATTTGGGCTAGGAGGGGAGATGGGGGAGATATATGCTAAGAAGAAGAATTTTGGGGACATTTGTGCTAGGATGGGAAATTCAAGGGGGAAGTGGATGTGTGCACGGAGAGGTGATTTTTTTGGTGAGGGAGATTTGTGCTAAAATGGGGGAATTGTGGGCATTGGAGGCAGGCTTGGGGTGCAAAGATTTGTGCTGGGAGGGGGGTTTATACTGGGAGGAGGGGACATTTTTACATTGTTGTTTGGGGAGAATTAATGCTTGGGAGGAGCGTGCTTATTAGTGCTTATTTTTTAGGGGGAGGGATATATGCTGAGACAGGATGCTCACAAGTGGGGAGCTTATGTTATCATCTTCGCCTTGGGAGCTAGATGACCTAGTCCTGGCACTGCCCGCAGCACACACAGGGCAGTCAATGGATCTCCTCCTCCCCATACAGTGCATAGCTGAGTTTGGACTCCCTTACAGACACAGCCTTAATCTGCAGTGTATAGCTGGCTGCTATGTTGCAGTTCTGACCCTGTCCTCTTCTCTTCTCTTATGACCACTGTCCTCTGCCCTGCTGTCCCCCTTTCTTCTGTCATACTGCCCTGTCTTTGCATTGATAACCCGTTTTCCACCCTGCTGACCCCTATCATCTTCTCTGTTCACCATTGTCCTTTGCCCTGCTCACCTCTATCTTCTGCCCTACGGAACCCCTGTATACTGCCCTACTCACTCTTGTACACTCCCCTGCTGACCTTTCATCCTCTGTCCTGCTGACCCCCTGCACACTGCCCTGCTAACCCCTGTACACTGCCTTGATTACCCCCTGTAAACCTGTAAACTTCCCTACAAAAAATAATGGCCTCTGTACTCTCCCCTACAAACTGCTGACCCTGTCTCTCTGCCCTGCTGGTCCCCCTGTACACTGCCCTACTGACTTCTATACACTGCCCTGTTGACCTTGCATGCTCTGCCTCCCTGACATTTTTTACTGCACCCCCACATCAGAAAGGCTAGATCCAGCCCTGTTATAGAGGATGTGGATTTCCTTGATTTCCAAACATGAACCTTTTGTATGTTTAGTGTAGGAGTACTTTAAGCAAATGCACATTAAGTCACCCTTCTGAGCTGAACTTTACTTGATACCCATATCCATTCTGAGCCAGGAGAAGACACACCTGGACTGGATTTTTCTGAAACTGATATTGTTACTGAGTTTGCATTTATCACAAAATACATTGAAGTGGTTTTATGGGGTTATCTTCTGTAGTCTAGACATCAGGGATATTACTATTAAAGGAAGAATTAAATGATTTACTAAAACTGGTGCACACAGAAGCTGGCACAACTGTGCATAGTAACCAATCCGCTTCTAACTTCAGCTTGTTCAGTTAAACTTTGCCAATAAAATCAAGAAGCTGATTGGTTACTGTGCACCTCTGCACCAGATTCTGTGTGCATCAGTTTTAGTAAATCTATCCCATATTGTGTGGGCCACAATGGGATTGGAAGCCTCATTCACAGTCTACTTTATGCACATGAGCACTGAAGTTTATGTGACTTTCCTAACTGAATCTGTGTGAATGACAAATGATTTTTCATCAGTGTCCAGGGTACCCAATGTCCATCCATATCCCTTGTGGTTATGCTCCTTGGTCTATGATACATGGGAGTGCTCACTCAGAGACGGAACATTTGATGGTATTTTAAGCAACGGGTTCCATTAGTATTGCTTTTTATGTATGAACCTCTATGTTCTCCTTGAGGCCCCATTCACACTAGGGCATTTTGAATCGTATATTTTTTCCAATTAAAGAGTTTAGAGCTGTTTGAGGTTCTTAACATGTTTTGTGGGCTTCTTAGGCCCCATTCACACTATGACGTTTTGAATCGCAGACAGAATTAGAGCAATTCTGCTTGCGATTTCAAAACAGTCTGCTAAAATGACAAATCACAGAACTGCATGTTTAGTTGACATTCATTTTAATGGAACCTGAAAAGGCGGTGCAGTTCTGCCATGATTGTTGCATGATAAATCGTAGCAAACCGCATCACGCGATGCGTGTCACCCAATAAGCTCCTGAATTTCTTTTGGGTGACAAGCATCATGCGATGCAGCTTGCCATGATTGCAGCACGGTTTATCGCACAGCAGTCACTGGAGATCTCCAATGAATGTTAGCTGAATATGCGTTTCCGCGATTTGTCATTTTAGCAGAGCATTTTTAAATCATGGGCACAATTTCATATATTCTACCTGCAATTCAAAACACCCTAGTGTGAATGGAGCCTAAAAAGCCCACAAAACATAACTCTTTGGTTGGGAAAAAAGTATGTAATAACTATGAATGACTTTCTCATATAACTGTGGAAAAGCGTATACTGATTGTATTATGGGAATCTGTTATCAGTAGCATAGTATATTACTATTCATGTAATATTCAAATATTTGAACTGAATTATAATAAAAATGTATTTCTTTTTTAAAGATGCTTTATCTAATGTCATATATACAGTATAGAGTACCATTCCACTGGGCAAATAACCTATCTTAATAAGATTCCCAGATACCAAACTTTGTGTACTATACTAGAAACCCCCATCCCAGCAGTTGGCTTACCTCTACAAGACGGCTGCATGCTTAGAGTAACTCCACTTTTGTAGAGAAAAAAACCTTCCCTTTTGTCTACATACATTGCAGGGATTTTAACAAACTTTCTTGCAGATTCCTACCTTCTATTTTTCTGAAGAAAGCTGTTTGACTGTGACCATGTGGAAAATGAATCTAATGGAACTGATTTCATAGTTATGAGTCAGCTGCTGCACCTGCAGGGCTCAAATGAGGAAAAATGCACGGTCTGCATCTCTTTAGATGTGATTTCCCATTGGGAGTATCTTACCAAAGATGACATTCTTGTTGCAGGGGATGCCAAAAAACTGACTTGTATCTTAGTGCAGACTTCTGGGAAAATCAGTTGTCCAATCACACAAGCAGGAAATTATGTTTTTTTTCAGGGTGGGTTCTGTACACATTCTGTATTGCATTTTACAGACAATTACAGCCCTGCAGATTGAAAAGGAAAAGTCATTGATAATAACATTCAATTACAATATGACTTGTGTCGCAATTGTATATGCTAAATTATTATTTTTGATTTATTTTTTTCCCCCACAAAAGTGGAGTTACCCTTTAACTGCAGTCATCAGTAACACTGGCCAAACCTGCAGAGTGAATTATGATATGTTTTTGTAGGGCCATTTGCTGAGACTAAAGTTGTCCTGTACAGGTTTAAAGGGGCCTTGTATATTAGTTTAGCTCTGTAGGGCTAGGGAGGGTGGGCTATTGTACATTTTCTAATAGTAAGCTGCTACTGTAAAGTTAAAGTCACACCAAACAATATCTTTGCTCTCCAAAAATAAACCATACACATCCACTGCTCAATTTATTTTTCGTGAAACTGGTTCTTACTATGTTTTTCTGTCTTCTTGTAATGAATTCTATTAGCTCCTGTACCTCTTCTTTTCCCACTTACTTCTGTTTGTTGAAAATGAGCAGAGCATGTTAGTTGCGGTCATGTGCACTGGTCAATGCACACTATACATTCCATATTTCATATTCCATTGTTCATTTCAGGAGATTCTGAGGCGGTTGAGAGCAATAGAAGGAACTCATGGTTTTCATGTGTGTTTGGTCAATTAATGTGATAGATTGTGTGTTTATTTTGTACGGCTCTCAATCTGTGCTTGTGAAAATATATGCCAAGGGCACAATTGTAGGGTGAAAATAATCGGTACCAGTATTAACTTCAATGTCATTTAGTCATGTAGATTTTTAAATTTTTAAATTTATAATCAATTATAGTTTTATTTGCACGTTTTGGATGGTTGAAGTAAACACCGCTTCAATATACCTTCACTTTTCAGTTTATTAACTAAGGCCACATTCCCATTTAACCGCTTCCCGACCGCCCCTCCGCCCTATAGCAGGACTACTGCTGTAGGGCAGCAGGGCCGCGCAAAATCACGTATATATATGTGATTTTGTATTTACGGGTAGGGGTCGCACGCGCACAACGCTAATGAAGCGGTGAGCTGGATGTGGACTGATTTTATGTGAGTTTTGGCTTTTATATCTGAAAGTGTTATTATAGTGGGGAAACAATAAAATGTTATACAGAGAGCACTTTGTGTTGGCCTTTTTGTTTCATGAGACCATCCATGCTGGATGTGTGAGCAAAAGGAGGACAAGAGGAGTTAGGCAGAAGACTTGAATCTGAAGTGGAAGAGGCTGTTAATATCCAAATGAGCGCATATTACTTAATTTGGAGGTGAGCAGGTCTTCCACCTGGCAGTGGTGCACCAAACAGTGAAAAGAAGAGAATACTCACAGTGTCACTTATTAACACCTATAGGTATATTGCATGGACTTTGTGTTGATAGGACGTTTATGATCAGGATTGTTAATGATTATTTACTATTGGTAGTGGTATAAGCATTCTTTAGGAATGGGGGTCAATATAGGAAGTTGCGCTGCACTTTTTCGTGAGGAATATCTATTGAGAGTGATGTAAGATTCACTTTATCTGTGTTCAGCAAGCAACAAGGAGGTGGGTTTGTTTTACATTGGTTTTATACCATTTAAAATTTAAATTTTAAACATTTATATACCATTTTTGCCACGTGTGATAGACTGCACTGGTTGAATAAGGTTGGTTATATGATAAAGAGTCCCTCCTACCAGCCTTGGTGTCATGGCCTATTTAAAGCATCGGCTTTAAGGGGGTTAAAATGCATATTTGTTTATGCATTTTGTTTTTAGAATCTAAATAATAGAATCTGCTGACATTATGATGGTTCTGAAGTGTACAGCAAGCA
This sequence comes from Staurois parvus, assembly GCF_062004578.1. Taxonomy (NCBI): domain Eukaryota; kingdom Metazoa; phylum Chordata; class Amphibia; order Anura; family Ranidae; genus Staurois; species Staurois parvus. The sequence continues at coordinate 4,335,515 of NW_028318468.1, forward strand.
GAAGAATACCATAAATTATCCCATCACTCTCTGTATTGTCTGCACAAGGAGAAGCTCCGATGTGTCCATAAACAGTCTTTTTTGACACAGGCCTCACTTCAAGGGAACCTACATGGTGTTATATTGGTTTTATTTTTAACTTTCTCTATGTTTTTAATCTGATGTTTTAAATCTGTTTTTGTTTATAAAATATGTATTTAACCACTTGCCCTCCTGAGGATTTACCCCCCTTCCTGACCAGGCCTTTTTTTTGCTATTCGGACTAGTTTAACTGATAATTGTGCAGTCATGCAATACTGTACAGAAGTGAATTTTATGTCCTTTTTTTCACACAAATAGAGCTTTCTGTCAGTGGTATTTGATCACCTGTACGCTTTTTTTTTGTGCTATAAACAAAAACACCTGAACATTTTGAAAAAAAACAAAACAATTTTTTTTAACTTTCGGTTATAAAAAATATATAGTAAACTCAAAGTTAGTCATAAATCTAGGTCAAAATGTATTCTGCTACATGTTTTTGGGAAAAAAAATCCCAATAAGTATATATTGATTGCTTTGTGTGAAAGTTATAGCATTTATAAACTATGATATAGATACTGCAATTTACGCCTTTTTTTCTATACAGCGCTATGCTAGTTTAACTGACAATTGCGTGGTATGCAACACTGTACCCAAATGAAATTTATGTCCTTTCTTTCGCACAAATATAACTTTCTTTCGGTGGTATTTGATCACCTGTGCGCTTTTTATTTTTTGCACTATAAACAAAAAAAGACCAAAAATTTTGAAAAAAAACCCAATATTTTTTATTTTTGGCTATAAAAAATATATATTTAACTCAAAGTTAGTCATAAATTTAGGACATAATGTATTCTGCTACATGACTTTGGTAAAATAAAATCCCAATAAGTGTATATTGATTGCTTTGTGTGAAAGTTATAGCGTTTACAAACTATGGTATAGATACTGCAATTTATGCCATTTTTTGCCATACAGCGCTGCACTAGTTTAACTGAGAATTGCGCAGTCATGCAATATTGTACATAAATTAAATTTATGTTCTTTCATCACAGAAATAGAGCATTCTTTTGGTGGTATTTGATCACCACTTTTTTTTTTTACGCTATAAACAAAAAAAGTCTGAACATTTTGAAAAAAATTATATTTTCTCATATCTGCCATAAAAAATATCCAAAAAAAAATCCCAATAACTGCATATTAATTGGTTTGTGTGAAAGTTATATCATCTACAAACAATGGTATAGATAATGGAATTTACACAGCTTTTACTTTTTGACTGCTCATCACATTTCTTGAGGTGCTAAAATACCAGGACAGTACAAACACCCCCAAATGACCCCTTTTCGGAAAGCAGACACCCTAAGCTATCTGCTGAGAAGCATATTGAGTCCATGGAAGATTTGTTTTTTTTCCACAAGTTTTTGGAAAATGACAAAAACTTTTTTTTTTTTTTTACACAAAGCTGTCCTATAAATGATATATTGCTCAGACAGGCCATGGATATATGTGGAATTACACCCCAAAATACATTCTGCTACTTCTGCTGAGTATGGGGATACTACATAAGTGAGACTTTTTTGGAGCCTAGCCGCATACAAGGGTTTTACTTCCTCACTACCAATCACATTTTCGGAGGCCCTGGACTTCCAGGAAAGCACCAACCCCTCCCCCCCCAATGACCCCTTTTTGGAAAGTAGACACCCCAAGGAATTTAAAACAAGGCATGGGGAGTATTTTGCAGATCTAGTTTTTTTCTTAAAAGGTTTTCAAATATAAAGAAAGAACTATGTTTTTGTTTTTTTTCCAAAAACTTGTGGCAACAAACGTGTTCTGCTAAATACTCAACATGCTTCTCATCAAATTCCTTGGGGTGTCTACTTTCCAAAAAGGGGTCATCTGGAGGGGGTTAGTGCTATCTTGGCACTTCAGGGCCTTTGAAACTGTGATAGGTAGCCAGGAAGTGTAATGAGGAAATAAAGCCCTTTAAAAGCCTGAAGGTGCTTATTGGATTTTGGGGTCCTGTACTTGGCTAGACTGCCAAAAAGTCTCTCACATGTGGTATTCCCATACTTGGGAGAAGTAGCAGAATTAATTTTTGGGGGTAATTCCACATATACCTATGGCATGTGTGAGCAATTTTGTGTAAAAAAAATAATTTTTTTAATGTCATTTTCCAAAAACTTGTCGAAAAAAAAAAAATTCTTCTATTGACTCAACATGCCTCTCAACAAATAGTTTGGGGTGTCTACTTTCCAAAAAGGGGTAATTTTTTGGGGGGTGGGGGCATTTTATGCCCAGCATTAGAAATGTATGCCACACATCACACATTATATATATTTTTAAAGCAGACACCCTAGTGAATAAAATGGTGGGTGCTGCAAGTTTTTGTCACATAGTAATCGCGCAGTGATTTTTCAAACGCAAATTTAACAAGTTGGTGTTGCAGCTGAATGGCATTCCTGCAAAGAAAACAGCAATGGTTAACAATAAAATAGTAACTCGGGGGGGGCGTGTCCAAGATGGCGACCGGAGCGGCCGCATAATCCGGAGCTCCGGTGCCGTGCTTTTAGATCCGCGGCCATCCGAGCGGCGGCGGGTCACGGAGTGCCGGCGGAGGACCCGGGTAGTATCCCTGACCCCGGGGAGTCGGAACCCAGGTGATATTTCCGCCCCTCGTGGCGGCTGACGTCCGCGGCCTGGTGCGGCCGCGCGGGCCGGGGCTCCGGCGCCGCCCATCAGCTCTCCCATCCGCACCTGCTACCATCCGGTGCCGAACTTTTAAGTCCGCTGCCATCCGTGCAGCAGCGGATCACAGAGTGCCGGCGGAGGACCCGGGTGGTATCCTTGGTCCCGGGGAGTCGGGGCCCGAGTGATATTTCCGCCCCTCGTGGCGGCTGACGTCCGCGGCCTGGTGCGGCCGCGCGGGCCGGGGCTCCGGCGCCACCCATCAGCTCTCCCATCCACACCTGCTGCCATCCGGGCTGTGGGAGATCGCCTGGGAACATCCGCGGCGCCCTCTGCATTGCTGGGACTGGGGGAGAGACGCCACTGAGCCTTGCTGCTTCCCGCGGTGGCGGCGGCCTACATCACCGGTCTGGAGCCTCCATCTGGTCACAGTGAGTGGGGGATGCAGGTGCCCTCTTATTATTAGCTCCCCCCGCAGTGACCTGGGAGTGGGCCTCACGTTGCTGACCCCGGAGCCTGCCATCTCCTGTACCCACAGCCCCTGTTGGGCTCAGAGGCCTACTGGGGCCTTGATATTGCCCCGTGGAGTGTCTCCCTGGAGGGCCCTGTGCTTGGTGTTGGAGGTCCTCTGCCTCCCACTTGTCCCTCTTGTGTCCTAGATTGGGATCTGGTGCCATCATCCTGCTCCGGTGTGCTATATCTGCGTGTTACTGTGATCTATGTCCTCTCTACCCCTCCATGACTTGCTAATTATCTTTACAATATAATGTTCTCGCAGATGAATCTAACCGCATTCATGTAACTACAACCCTGAACCTATTTTGGGCGTTATAGGTCTCCTGGGGTTATAATCTCCATTCCTTATCCTATTTTCAGTTGATCACCCCCAGGAGACTCCCTGTATGCCGTCCACAAAGAAAAAAAAGGGACAAGCCCAGAAGTCCCTCACAACATACCTACTTAAGGCACACGAACTTTGTAACATGTCTCCAGTCAATACAGAGCGAGCATCCCTGTCCGATCCCACGCAGGATACCACCGCTCCCTTATCGGCCTTGGTCAGTGAAAATACACAGCAACTTACAAAAGGGGACTTGGAGTCCTGCTTGGAATCTATGTACGCCAAACTAGCCGCCAAATTTCAATCAGAATTGCATAAAAGCACTAATGTTCTCTCTCAGGAAATAGCCACATTGGGCTCCAGGACAGACCGCTTAGAAACCAAACACGATGAACTTAGCCTGGCCTATGGTGAACTTTCCAGAGAGCATGATCATTTACAAACGGCCTTTTTTCAACTACAGGCGCAGGTGGAGGACCTTGATAATCGCAATCGCAGGAATAATCTGCGAATCAGGGGAATCCCGGAGTCTATGTCTGACCTCTCCTTAATCGTGACCAAATTATTTCAATCACTCCTCCCGGATCGTGACCCTGGGTCTTTTGCCTGTGACCGCATCCATAGAGCCCTACGCCCTAAACCTCCTACTGACAAGCCACCTAGGGATATTGTCCTGTGCATGAGGGACTTTTTGACCAAGGAGGAAATACTCAGAGCTGCTCGCAATACCCCTACGATCTCCTTTGAAGGCTCGGTCTTACAAATCTTTCCGGATGTTTCCCCGGCCACGTTGGAGAAGCGTAGAAAAATGAAAGAAGTCACAACGGTCCTGTTCTCAGCTCGGATTCGCTACAAATGGGGCTTTCCCTTTAAGTTGATTGTTCCACATAATGGGAGCACATATATAGCTACATCTCCTTCTGAAGGTAGAGCAATCTTGGCCAAACTGGGCCTAGCGGATGCCCCATCACCTCAACGTCCACCCTCCACCCCTCGTGTCTCTCCCATTTGGCATACCCCATCTCCACGGAGAGATAGAAGGAGAGTCAGACAGGATCCGGGTTGATAGGTCCATTCTCACTTGCCTATTACCTATTGTTTGACAGTCCTTTGTCTTGCCTATTGTCTTTTATGACTTTACCGAGAATTGAGACACAGGGATTTTGTTTCTTACATCTTACGCTGTCAGGATGTGTATTTCTATGGTTACTGCTATGTTAATTTTATAATCCTGAGTAATATATGTGTGCCTTGCATTGATAGCTGGACGAGTTAAGGTATAACAAGGGTCTTTGGTCCCTCTTAATTGCGCCCATTGGTTTATGGTTCCACAACTCTTTGACACGTTACCCCACCCTGCCTCCTGACATGGCCGGAAGTGTCGCTGCCCGATTGAGTGGTGACAGTTCCGTTTTCCATGTTTTAGGGAGACAGGGTTTGGGCCCAATTGGCCCCTTAATATTTGAACTTTTTGTTTTATCAGGTATGACAAATTTTCAGCCTGATCCATGTTCTTTAGTTACCTTATTTGTAGGAGCTCTTCAACTCTCCTCTCTATTGTTTTTTGTCTTCTCTTTTTTCAACACTTTAGTGCATGAGGATTGTGTTATGTCGGTCTATGGACATCATGGCCCCCATCTTGGGGCCGAGGGGTCCCCTGGGTTGGTTCTACCACCTGTACGTCTGTTTGCTATAGACCTGCGGATCTCTATGTCTAGCCAATTAATTTTAGGGGATATCTTTGTAATGTATACTTTTATGATGATAGTAATAAGCTCTGTTTGCTATGGTAATTCAATGTATTTCGCATAATGTCCAGGGTTTCAATTCGCCAAACAAGCGCAAAACGGCCTTTCTTCAATATAAACGACTGGGAGCCAAGATTATCTTATTACAGGAAACACATTTTGCAGCTGCAAAACACCCGACATATTTTCATAGATCTTATAGGCAGGGGTATTATACCCTGCATTCCTCCAAGAGTAGGGGCGTAGCCATCTTTTTACATAATTCATTCCCCTTTGAGGTTCAACATGTGTATCGTGATCCGGACAGTAGGTTTATCATTCTTAAAGGCACCCTTTCAGGTCGAGAACTTACTATTGCTAATGTATATGCACCGAATTCAGCTCAAGCTACCTTTTTTTCAAAATTTTTTGGTACTCTGGATAGGTTTTTGTCCCCTCATCTCTTGGTGGGTGGGGATTTTAATCTGGTGGCAAATCCTCTTTTGGACCGTAGTTCCCCCTCGCATTCTTCCCAGGCTTTCCCAAAATCCCTTACTAAGAAATTAGATACCCTTCAGTTGGTGGATGCCTGGAGAGCGCACAACACCGGAGCCAGGGATTACACATTTTATTCCCATCCACATGACTCTTATGCTAGATTAGACTATATATATTGTACCCCAATTTTACTAGCTAATTCTAAGGTAGCTTGCATTCATTTGAGCCCCTGGTCGGATCACAGTATTGTGGCCTTATCTATCACATTTGTGGGATTGGCACCTACTCCTTTCTCTTGGAGACTTAATGATTCTATGCTAACCGATATCGACTCTCGCCAGGAAGTGGTTTCATCTATTCAGGAATATTTTCAATCTAATTTAACCCCTGATATTTCCCCAGCCACACTCTGGGTAGCCCACAAGGCGGTCCTACGAGGCCGACTTATCTCCATGGCCTCATCCAGAAATAGAAAACGTTGGCAGCAAATACTACTTCTAACCCGAGAATTAGAAGCACACTATAGAAGCCATGTCGCTAATCCATCTCTGCTTAATAAACAGCTACTGTCCCAAAAGCGCTTGGAACTGAATGCCCTGCTTTCCCAAAAAACTGAAAAGGCCCTTCGCTGGTCGAAGGCCTCATTCCTATTACATAGTAACTCGGCATCTACCATGTTTGCAAGGAAGTTGAACCACTCTCTGCGCCCCCCACACGTGTATAAATTACGCACAAATTCGGGTGCTATCTCATCTCTACCTCAGGAAGTCTTGGGTATTTTCGAACATTTTTATTCAAAACTACTAGCTCCTCCGCAGTCGGATTCTGTCCCTCTGTCGGACTCTTGGCTGGACTCTATACCCCTCCCTGCCCTTACACCCTCTCAGATTGTCACTCTTAATGCCCCCTGTACTTTAGAGGAAATAACATGTGCGATAGGCGCGCTCAAGCGCTCTACTGCGCCGGGTCCTGACGGATTTACCGCTAGCTATTATAAACATTTTGCCTCTACATTGGCTCCATACTTGATAACTTTATTTAATGATGTTTTGCAGGGGGGTAAGTTCCCTGAGGAGATGTTATTGGCTAACATGTCTCTAATACCCAAGCCACAGAAGGACCACTGTTTGCCACAAAACTATAGACCAATCTCAGTCATGAATAATGATCTAAAAATATTTAGCCGTATTTTGGCGGACCGGTTGGCCCCTATCATTTCCTCTTTGGTCTCTCCAGACCAGTCGGGTTTTATTCCCGACAGATTTATTACAGATAACATTCGTCTCACTCTAAATGTTATTCAAGACGCCAATTTACATTCCAAAGAGGTTCTGTTGATGAGTTTGGATATAAACAAGGCCTTTGATAGTGTTCTTTGGCCCTACTTGTTCTCTTTGCTACAGAAAATGGGCTTTAGTGAGGGGTTTTTGGCAGGCATACATGCCCTGTATGACTCTCCTAAAACGAGAATTAGGCTTCCTGGCTGTAACTCTGACTTCTTTACATTGGGTAGAGGTACCCGCCAGGGCTGTCCTCTTTCACCCCTTTTATTTGCGCTGGTGTTGGAACCTTTGGCATTGGCGATTAAATCACATTCGGATATTTCTGGCTATTCATTATTAGTTTCACATTTTAAATTGAGCATGTATGCTGATGATGTTATGCTTTTTATTACTAACCCGTTGACTTCTTTACCTAACTTGTGTGCTGTATTGAACGATTTTGCCAAAGTGTCAGGTCTCACCGTTAATTTTACCAAATCTGTGATCATGCCTGTTAATGTTCCTGACTCCCTAAGTGCATCTCTCCGTAGTTCTTTCCCATTTCGCTGGGTCAAGGACAGGATATCCTATCTGGGGATTAACCTCACTCCCAGATACTCGGATATATTTGCGGCTAATTATCCACCATGTGTATCGCGTCTCTCTACTCTACTGAAGATCTGGCATGGTTATCATATCTCCTTTCTGGGTAGAGTCACGGCGGTTAAAATGAATATTTTGCCCAAATTGCTTTATCTTTTTAGAGCACTTCCAGTTCCGGTCTCAAAAACCTTTTTGGATCATTTTCAGCGGACTATTAATAATTTTATTTGGGGAAATAAGCATCCACGTTTTGCCTCATCCATTTTGTATCGCTCACAACGGTCGGGAGGTCTCGGTCTTCCTAACTTTTGGCTATATTACCTCTCGGCTCGTTTTGCGCAATTGTCACAATGGGCTACTATTAACTCTCAAATCCCGTGGATCAAGTTTGAGTCTCAGTCGATACGCCCTTTTTATTTACCGGGAATTTTATGGTCTAACATCTCCCCCCGATCGACTGTTTTTCATAACTCCATAGTGGCTCACTCACTGACGCTTTGGTCCAAACACAAATCTAAATTGGGTTTAGTCTCTTCTATTCCCCCAGGTGTGTCATTTTTTGGTGATCCTACTTTTGTTGTAGCCTTTTCTTCCCCTCATATGTTTCGTTGGTGGTATGATCGATCTTTTATCAGATTGTCTGATTTCCAAAGAGGAGGATCTTATATTACTTTTGATATGCTGCGCGTGTTGTTTGATGTTCCTCTTCGCGAGTACCTTCGATATAGACAGATTAGGCACTTTTTTAAAGCGCACTTTGGCCTTGCCCCATCCTCTCCGATTTCCTTTTTTGAACGTGTCAGCCGTGACTCTCCCAGGGGTAGGGGTTTTATCTCAAATCTTTATCACCAATTTTTGATCTGTCTTTTTCATGCTCCCCCTTTGTACAGACGAAAATGGGAGGAGGATTGTGGCGTCACTTTTTCGGATGAGGATTGGGATTCCATGGTGGATAATATATGCAAGAGCTCTAGGTCTCTTTCGGTTCGTGAGACGGCCCTTAAAGTTCTAACCAGATGGTATTATACCCCGTCAAGACTACATGTACTGTTTCCACAAACGTCCCCTCTATGTTTTCGGGGCTGTGACTGCACGGGTACTTTGGTTCATATATTTTGGGATTGCCCGACCATATCTTTGATCTGGCGTAGGATTTCTGAGGTCGCTACCTTATTGTCGGGCGCCCCGATACGATTGTCCATGCAGACCTGTTTGTTGGGGGCCCATATCCCAGGGGTCTCTGACGCCAATCTGAGATTGATACACACATTATGTATTGCCACTTTATGGTCTATTGCCCTACATTGGAGGTCCAATGTTGTTCCCTTAGACTCCGTTTTACACAGAATTGACACTGTAATGCTTATGGAACGCATTCATTATACCCTACTGGATAAGCTGCACTTATACGATAAAAAATGGGAGTCATGGAGAGATTGCAGACACTTATTACATGCTTAATAACATCCCCAGTAAAAGTTGGCTGGCATGTACTATTGACAGGTGTATCACCTAACCTATTTTGTCGTTTACGTACTTCATGCACTTGTAACTTCCTCTTTTTTTTCTTATCTTCTTTGTTATGTTAATATACCTTTATGTATTGTACTTTTCAAAAGTGCCTTGTTTTTGCTGACAATATCACTTTTAAAATGTGCTGTTGTTCTACTGTCTACACTTGTACAATAAAATCGTTTGTAAACAAAAAAAATAGTAACTCGGGAAAAAAAGGTTTTTATTGAAATATGTGCCAAAAATATTATAAAATATATATGCCAAAACATAGGGGCCATCCACCCAATGGCCACCCCAGGCCCCCAAGTTTAGGTACATATGTGCTCTTTTTTTAACTGCGGATGAAAAATCTCATCCAACAGCGCTGCACACACTGACTTATGTATATTCTGAGAGCAAGTTCCCGTTGCTGTCAGAATAAACAGGTCGGTGCTGCAGCTGAATGGCACTCCTGCAAAAAAAAACAGCAATGGTTAACAATAAAACAGTAAAATCGTAACAGCAGAGCAGTAACTCGACAACAAAAAAACTACAACTAATTTTTTTTTAATTTGTTTTTTTACTTTTAATTTTTTATGTTTTTTTTAACTTTTTTTTTTTTAACTTGAACTTAAACAGAGTATAGGGTCTTTCAAAATGTGATAGCCAGTTTCCTGACTACCTAACATCTTTCAAGATCCTGTGCAAATATGTGCCCTGAACTGTGCCGTTCTGTACCCTATGCTAATACTACACTAGTGTGTGGCAGTGACAGAAGCAGTCATTGAGGCAGAGACCAGATTGGCCAGGACAGGAGGGACAAAAAAAGCGGGTATCACTGCTAATTCCATGGCTGCTACAGACACAACATCTTTTTTTTTTTTAAATATATACCAAAGCATAGGGGCCATCCACCCACTGGCCACCCCAGGCCCCCATGCTTCGGTAATGGTGGGCATATATTATGTCGCACGGTGTCACATGCGCCAGTTCCAAGATTGTACAAATGTCTAAATAGTGGCACGCTTGAATAAAAATGGTCCACATATAAGTGGTATCCCATATGGAAAAAGGATGACACCAAGTCCCAAACTATCTTGCCACTGCTCCCCATGTAGTCTGGGCACCCATGGGGCTCCACGTGACTATCTTTTCCCTCGTAAATCCAAAACTTATATGTATAGCCTGTTGCCTTCTCACAGGTCTTATACATCTTGACCCCATATCTGGCACTCTTGCTGGGGAGAAATTATTTGAATGCAAGGCGGCCATAATGAGGGACTCATCAACGCAGATGTTTTTCTGGGGAGTATAGACATCTGCAAATTTTTGGTTAAGGTGATTTACAAGGGGCTGGATTTTGTAGATCTGGTCAAATTCAGGGTCATCCCAAGGACGACAGAGTGTATTGTCATTGAAATGCATAAAACACATTACACTCTCATATCTATGCCTGGCCATGGCAGCAGAGAACACGGACATATGATGAATCAGGTCTATGGACCAATACAACCGCAATTCATTTTTTTAGTATTGCCCACGTTGAGGGTTAGGCCCAAAAAAAGTTACATTTGGAAACCATAATGGGTTTCCATGCGAATGGTCTAGCAGGGTTTGAATTTGGGTTTGCGGCACAAACTGTTGTGCATATAAATTTCTTTGATCCACAATCAATGCATACAGATCTTCTATGAAAAAGAGTTCCAAAAAATCAAGGGTACAGTAATACCTCGGTTTACGAACACCTCGGTTAACGTAATTTTCGGTTTACGAATGAAAATCCATTGAAAATAATGCCTTGGTTTACGAATTTTTTACAATTTTTTTTTCGCAATACAAAGTGTATTTCAATGCTGATTTTTAAATGCAATTGTCGTCTTTTTTTTTTTCTTCACTATAGCGCACAACATTAGCAGTCACTTTCCCTGGAGTTACAGGAAACTTTGTATCTTTTAAGAAACTGAAAGGAAACATTGTTTCTTTTAACTTGGGGAAATAAACTAAAAGAAACTTTCTCTCTTTCAGCTGGAAGTGACAGCTGAATTTCTGAACTACTTTATAGTGAAGAAAAAAAAAGCAGTAATTACATTTAAAAACTGGCACCTGACAGCTGACTGTAAAAGAATTGACGACAATTAAAAAAATTATAAAAAAAACGGTGTAGGGTCCCCCCTCCCATCCATACCAAGCCCTTCGGGTTTGGTATGGATTTTAAGGGGAACTCCCACACCAAAATTTAAAAAAAAAATGGTGTGGGGGTCCCCCCCAAAATCCACACCAGACCCTTATCCGAGCATGCAGCCCAGCACGTCAGGAAAGGGGGGGGAAAAGCAAGTGCCCCCCCTTCTGAACCATACAAGGCCACATGCCCTCAACATGGGGGGTGCTTTGGGGCAGGGTGCTCCCCCACCCCAAAGCACCTTGTCCCCATGTTGATGGGGACAAGGACCTCTTCCCCACAACCCTGGCCGGTGGTTGTGGGGGTCTGCAGGCAGGGGGCTTATCAGAATCTGGAAGCCCTCTTTAAAAAGGGGGCCCCCAGATCCCATCCCCCTCTTTGTGAATGAGGATGGGGTACATGGGGCACAAAAAACAAAAAGTGTAGTGTAAAAAAAGACAGGACACGGTCTTTGACAAGTCCTTTAATAAAAGAAAAATTGAAAAGAATGTCCCCCGCAGTAGATCCAAAACATCACTGGCCTAAATGGGATGATTGATCACTTGGGGATCAAATCATGGCTCCCGCAGGTCGGCGGGGGCGCTCACATGCCCCCCGGCCGTGAACACTGCGGGAGTGCGAATCACGTATATATATATATGTGATTTTGCGCAGCCGTGCCACCCTGTAGCAGTATCTCTGCTATAGGAAGGTCGGGGAGTGGTTAAAAAACAAGCAGTTAATTCATGCAACAAACAGTTATACAATTCCTAGAGCAAGTTTTCTAAAGAGGAAGCTCAGCACAGAAAACACAAAGGGAAAACAAATAGCATATTATGTTATTAATTTGTCTAGAATTCCTCTGTCTACTGTAATGTAGATTTAGCCTGTGATGTCTTAGGGATTGCCTTTCCCCCCACTTTCCATTGTAATATTTTCTCCACACTGTTGGATGCCAATAGATTCATTAGAAATTTATTGTTACACAAACTTTTTTCTAAACAGGATGATGATGCTATCAGTGTGGAGTAAATTATGGTGAGTGATCATGTGGAGGCAGACACTTTGATGCAGAAGGCAGGTAGTGCGGGGATCATAATTTCAGGATTTATATAGTGAATTAGTACTGGAGCAGCTGCATTAGAAATCTTCCCGTGCCACCTATGGGGTCACCAGCAATTTATTACAAAAAAGTGAAAAATACCTCTATCCTATCAATACAAGAGGCTTAGCAGTTGAGGTTTTCAAAGAGATACAGGAGGTGTTGAGGTTTAAAAATACCACCTGTGATAATAATAGGTCGAATCTAAGTAGAATAGAGCAGGAAGCTAAAAGGAAATCATAATTTGGTTATAATGGAGGCAGATAAGAATGGAGCAGTAGTTGTACTCAGTGCTCTACAATGATGTACAGAGGCACTGAGACAACTGAATGATGCTAATACATACCTCTGCCTAAAACAAAAGTCTACACCTGCATTTAAATCTCTTTTGTTGAATCTCATTGAGAGAAGGAAATTGATGGACTTACTTAGCAGGAAAACGGCAGAATATTTGGCAGTTAATAATCCAGTTACCCGGGTATTCTGTCATTTGCCCAAGGTGCATAAGCTGCAAGTCCCAATATAGTGGCGTTCCACTGTGGCAGGAATTGGATGTCTTTTGGAGCCCCTAGGCGAATGGGTAGATCTCCACCTTCAGGCCCTTGTCCAGAGGTACATTGAGGACACTGGGACTGTACTACCTCAAATGGGCAATGTTAGTTGGATAGAAGACTTTGGGTAACACTGGATGTTACTGCCCTGTATTCATCTATCTCTCATCACCTGTGATTAAGGCAGTATCACCTAAACAAATACAGTGTGTACTCAGAGGAACCTCAAGACTACCTTTGCTGTATAGAATTTTTTTTTTGACCCACAATTTTTTTCTTGTTTTGACACTTAATATTTACAGCTGCATCACCATCATTTGCTAATCTTTATACAGGATGGTGTTACCCCAAGTATACCATTAAACTGATTCTGTTGGGTGAATTCACTAGAGCAAGAAGGAAATGTTCAACAGAGGACTCCTTAAGGGCTAGTTCAAACTATATGCAGTTCAGTGCGCTTTTTTTCTGCACAGTGTTTTCCATGTATTCCAACTGGCACTTAGGCCTGGTTCACACCTATGCATGTTGTCCCTCACCCTTTCCAAAAATGCAGTGGCTGAAAACACATACAGTGGGGCAAAAAAGAATTTAGTCAGCCACCAATTGTGCAAGTTCTCCCACTTAAAAAGATGAGAGAGGCCTGTAATTGGCATCATAGGTAGACCTCAACTATGAGAGACAAAATGAGAAAAAAAATCCAGACAATCACATTGGCTGATTTGGAAAGAATTTATTTGCAAATTATGGTGGAAAAATTAGTATTTGGTCACCTATAAACAAGCAAGATTTCTGGCTCTCACAGACCTGTACCTTCTTCTTTAAGAGGCTCCTCTGTCCTGCACTCATTACCTGTTTGAACTTGTTATCAGTATAAAAGACACTTGTCCACAACCTCAAACAGTCACACTCCAAACACCACTATGGTGAAGACTAAAGAGCTGTCGAAGGACACCAGAAACAAAATTGTAGACCTGCACCATGCTGGGAAGACTGAATCTGCAATAGGCAAGCAGCTTGGTGTGAACAAATCAACTGTGGGAGCAATAATTAGAAAATGGAAGACATACAAGACCACTGATAATCTCCCTCGATCTGGGGCTCCACGCAAGATCTCACCCCATGGGGTCAAATTGATCACAAGAACGGTGAGCAAAAATCCCAAGACCACACGGGGGGGACCTAGTGAATGACCTGCAGAGAATTTGGGACCAACGTAACAAAGGCTACCATCAGTAACACACTACGCCGCCAGGGACTCAGATCCTGCAGTGCCAGACGTGTCCCCCTGCTTAAGCCAGTACATGTCCGGGCCCGTCTAAAGTTTGCTAGAGAGCATTTGGATGATCCAGGAGAGGATTGGGAGAATGTCATATGGTCAGATGAAACCAAAATAGAACTGTTTGGTAGAAACACAACTCGTCGTGTTTGGAGGAGAGAGAATGCTGAGTTGCATCCAAAGAACACCATACCTACTGTGAAGCATAGGGGTGGCAACATCATGCTTTGGGGCTGTTTTCTCCGCAAAGGGACCAGGACGACTGATCCATGTACAGGACAGAATGAATGGGGCCATGTATCGTGAGATTTTGAGTGCAAACCTCCTTCCATCAGCAAGGGAATTTAGGATGAAACGTGGCTGGGTCTTCCAATATGACAATGATCCCAAACATACCACCCGGGCAACGAAGGAGTGGCTTCGTAAGAAGCATTTCAAGGTCCTGGAGTGGCCTAGCCAGTCTCTAGATCTCAACCCCATAGAAAACCTTTGGAGGGAGTTGAAAGTCTGTGTTGCCCAGCGACAGCCCCAAAACATCACTGCTCTAGAGGAGATCTGCATGGAGGAATGGGCCAACATACCAGCAACAGTGTGTGCCAACCTTGTGAAGACTTACAGGAAACGTTTGACCTCTGTCATTGCCAACAAAGGATATATAACAAAGTATTGAGATGAACTTTTGATATTGACCAAATACTTATTTTCCACCATAATTTGCAAATAAATTCTTTCCAAATCAGCCAATGTGATTGTCTGGAGTTTTTTTTTCTCATTTTGTCTCTCATAGTTGAGGTCTACCTATGATGCCAGTTACAGGCCTCTCTCATCTTTTTAAGTGGGAGAACTTGCACAATTGGTGGCTGACTAAATACTTTTTTGCCCCACTGTACATGTGAACGTGTCCCATAGGAAACCCTGTTAAATGGACTGTAGTGAGTTTCTACATAAAGCACTAAAAATGCATAGGTGTGAACCCAGCCTAAATGTAGAATGCGAGATGAGCAAGGAGAAACTCCGTTCTAGGGGATATCCAAAATGATCCATAGAAAGAGGGTTTGAACACAAGTCTAAAACAACAAAATATTGTGATTGGAATATAATCAGATAGTTAATATCATAAAAAAGAATCTTCCTATGCTCTACTTGGACAGCTTGCTCATAATATTTTTTCTAAAGGTTGCCACTTTTCTAGTTGACGTGTCTCAACCCTACATTCCATTATTTCGCCCAGTCATGTTAAATTTTACTGTGAAAAGAAAACCTGGCTATCTTATCCCGATTCATTTAATTGTGCAACCAATACATGTAAATACTGTCAATAAAAGTTTTCCATCTTTTGTGACAGGAAAGGAATATAAAATCCTGCAGTACATTAATTGAAGCTCCAAGCATGTGGTGATTTTAATACATTGCATGCTTTGTAGACTGCAATGTGTGGTCTGCACGATACATTCCCTCTGCACACATATTGCTGAACATTACTGTGACATTAATGCCAAGAAAACTGAATTTGTCTGGAAGTTGATCAAGGTTCTTTATCTACCATTTGAACAATCCTTCGATGCAATCTTTGATCGAGTTTTTTCTCTTTTGTTCACATCCAGGGAGATTAGCTACAGTGCCAGAGGCTGTAAACTTCTTGACAATGTTGCGCACAGTGGACACAGGAACAAATTGTGAATTTCAGGAGCATCACAAACTTGGAATGTAATTATTTCTTACAATTTTGAGAAGGTGCCAATAATTTGTCCTGTCCATTTTTGGGGTTTTACATGGAATGTGTCAGATTTGGCTTTTTGTTTCTCCACTTTTTTATGTCATACCAATACAAACAAAAGAAATAAACACTAGAAACATTTGTGATTGCAACAATTTTCTGTGAGCAGTGGTGCATTATCTGACAGAAATTCAGGGGTGCTAATATTTTGTCCATGACTGTACCTAAGGTAATTCCACTCTTCCCCTGTTTTTGCCATTTTGATTTTGTTTATTTTCCTGTTGTTTGCTCTGAACCCTCTCTTTTTTCCTTTTTTCATTCATTATGTCCCAGTATGTCTCATCTGGGTTTTGTGCTTATTAATCATTCTCATCCTGTGTATTTATAAGAATATTTTTTTCTATATATGTATATATCTAGTGCAGATAACGTTTACATTCACACACATATGCTTTTTGTGTCTGCTGCACTAAATTTACATATTTTAAAAGTTTAAATGATTTTTTTGAATTTATGCCTTGTTGCCCCTCCCCCTTTGTGTCCATGTGATTTTATTGAGACCATGTGATTGTTTATTCGTCATTTAAATGACTGTGACATTCATGCCCTGAAGGCCAGAATGAGTTGCTGATTTTATCAGCTGTTCCCCACCATTTTGCAATAAAGGGTATCCATTTGTGCTGACATATTAGACTGACTGCCTTTTCCTGTGGATTGCATAGCATTGGAGGCTATCAGAAGCTGTTCTGCCTGTGCACCTTTTTTTTTTTACTATTAATAACATATTTCAGTTAATGTTGCCCTAAGGCTCCTTTCATGTGGTTGAGCAGCGGCTTCCAGGTATTCAGTAGGTGATCCCGCCACCTCCTGAAGCAAATTTTTCCTATGTTAACTTTTTTTTATGCTGTGTAATAAGCATCAAATGACCATACTGGATGATTATAAAACTCATTATATTCTAATGCTCCAAGTGTGACACATGTGAGGGGATCTGAATTGTTTTTTCTTTTCCTTTATGTCAGATGAAAATTGTATTCTTTTATTTAAATCTGTAGTCCAGAAAAATAGAAGTCCTCCTTTTTAATGCTTGTTTATGTCTATGATAGGAGTGGGAAAAGCAGTTTTTCTTTATCTGAACCTTCGCTCCCGCAGGCTCCTTTTGCACTGCTAGACTGAGTTCTGCAGCCTCTTCTCCCCTTCTCTATGGTGGATGCTTCTGATATCACCATGAATGATGTAGGGATCATAGCCCTACACTGGCTGTGAGGACTCTGAGCTACAGCCTACTGATGGTGTGTAAGGGAGCACCGTTTTCTGGACAGCAGATCAGTTAAAACGGAGTTCCACCCAAAAGGAGAAGTTCTGCTTTAAAGACTGGTCCCCCGCTCCCCATTAAGGATTAGCACCTTTGGGTGGGAACGGGTACCCGAAATTGACAGGCACCCGCTCCCACTTCCGCTGCGATCGCCTTAGTCAAAAAGAAGCAGAAGTTGTCCTCCTACCCTCCCTCCCGTAGTCTTCTGGGACACATGACAGGTCCCAGAAGACTACGGGGCCATTCAGGAAGAGCAGCACTCCTTGCGCATGAGCAGTGGGCACCCAGCTGTGAAGCCGCAAGCTGTCACAGCCGGGTGCACACATTGAAGATGCCAGCGCCTGTAACACTAGACGGCTGGTGAAATGGGCTGCGGGGAGGACATTGTGGTATCGCGGGATCATGGGGCAGGTGAGTGGCTGTTTTTTACAGTTTTTGTTGCTGCTGACTTTTATTTTTTCACAGTGCGACTGGAACTCTGCTTTAAGCAAAAATGCTTTGACTGGTTCGCTGATGAACATAATTGAGCAGTTAAGGAGGACTTTTACTTTTCAAAGAGCTGAGCTTTAAAAAAAATGTATTGTTTTACTTCTGTTATAAAAAAAAACTGCTATGGGACTTTTTTTTTTCTTTTTTTTTTTTTTGAAATTGGAACAGAAAGAATCTGGACAGCTGTGCATAGCAGCCAATCTGTCTGTAGCCTTAGCTTTTTCAATTAAGTTTTGAAAATGAAATATAGAAGCTAATTGGATGCCATGCACAACTGCTCCAGTTTTGATAAATTCCCTTCTGTTTCCTGTCAACTTCCCAGCCTCCTGTGCCCCTTTTTCACTCCCAGCCCTATGTTGTAAGCTGCTATTCAGCTTAGAGCCTCCCAAAGTAGAAATCACACAGCAGGTTAGGCTACAACTCAATGCTTTGTCAGAAAAGATGGCCGGTGTTTGTAGACCCCTTGCAGTTGTAAGTAGAAAAAAATAATAAACATGAGTAAACAGTAGGAGATTCAGCATTTCTGTACCCCTATATGTTCCTAATGTGAAACAGTACCCAACAGTTCTGACATTTCCTGTTGCACAACTTGCTTTAGTATACAAATCTGCAATGGGAGATTGCCAACAAAAACCTATCGTTTGCCTTCATCTGGGTTTCAGCAGTTTACAATTCCCTAATGTTTGCAATCTACACTAAATCAAGCATTCCTAGGTTTATGTTCCTATAAACATTTAAACATAAAATCAGCAAATACAAAAGTGTACTGCACATTTTTTTATTTTTAAAGCTTTGTAATACAGTATCTACATTAGGTGCTGGAATCCACAAAAGATATTGCAAAGTGAACTAGAGCCATCTAGTGTATTTTATCAGAAGTGCATGCATGAAATGATTTTTTTTTTTTTTTTAGTTAATGGCTAGATCAGTTTTTCTCAACCTTCCTAATGCTGCGACCCTTTAATACAGTTCCTCATGTTGTGGTGACCCCCAACTATAAAATTATTTACTCAGTAATTATAATTTATGAAGTGTCGTTTTACCTCCAATACTGCTGCTTTCAACACAGTAGCTGATCTTTACACATCGGAAATATGTGTTTTCCGATGGTCTAAGGCGACCCCTGTGAAAGGGCCATTCGACCCCCAAAGGGGTCGCGACCCACAGGTTGAGAACCATTGGGCTAGATGAACAGTAAACATATCTTAGGTGGCCCCAGGGGAGGACTGACCATTTGGAAACTCAGGCACTGCCCAAGGGCCCGGGGTCAATAGGGGGCTCCATGAGATGCCCCTGGTACCTTTTGCATAGGCTTTTTTGAGTTTGGGCAAGGACACAGGGGCCCCATGATCCCCTATTGCCCGGGGACCCCATGAGTTGTCAGTTCGCCCCCGGGTGGCCCTTTAAAAATAAAACGCTACCTTTTTAGTCAGATGTACCAACTTGTGTAAAAGTTCAAATAATGTTATCAGTCTTTTCGATAAACAAATGTACTTGATTTAAACTGATATAATTGTTAGGTCTTGTGTGAAAGTGCATTACATTTACCAAAGTAAATTATAAGAGGATCCGCTGAAAATCATTGCATAGCTTTCAAAAGCCCTGCTCCCTTTGATATGGTAATTACAGTATAATTAAATTTGAACTTTAAAGAGTTATGTAAACGCAGGACCCTGCATTCACTATATCTGGTCTCAGTACACAGAACATGGAAGTGCAATTATTTTAGTAAATATAAACTGCTACATACCTTTTCTCATCAGCAGTTAGAGCAGTCTTGTGACTTCTATCAGTGTTCAGCAGAGCACTGGTAAAGCATGTAGGAGTTTTCTTTCTGCTCTAGGAGGATGCAAAACCCCTGACCTCAGTCTGGACAGTGCTGATTGGCCCTGTGCTGATCACATGCACTCTTACAAGAAAATAAAAAAACCTCTCTAGCAATACACACTAAACTGAGCATGTGCAGAATGGCTACGGGTTCAGCCTGTCTTATCAGGAGATAAGACATGGACATTTGAACAAAAGGAGGGGCAGAGAAGACAGGAACAAACAGTCTTTTTACACAATGCAGAGGATTAACCTCTTTGTTTCCACAGTGAGTATAACAAGCATGCTTTACTGCATATACAGACTGATTTTACTGTTGTTGGTTTAGTAACACTTTAATGTGCATTTGAAACCAAAAAGTGAAGATTTGCTAAGGTATAGGAAACATTAGAAACGTGTTTTTGCTTAAGCAGTACCTTGACAAATGTTCCTTCTGTCTGGACTTCCTCCTGAAAATTAGCATTACACTTTCTTGCATGTAAATATGACTAGGCACTCCTGTGCCTACAGACTCATAGTTCTAGATCTTAAGCTGGCCATACATTATGGAAATTTTTGACTGGTTCCCGATGAACTGACAGAACTTCACTACTTTGGTAGCTCTCCTGGGCCCTTCTGATCCAACATCATTTAACTGAAATCTCAAAGGTGCCAGGCTGAAAAATTTTGAACGAACAGCGCCGCTACAGCTACCAGATAGCTGGCAAATGAGAAGGATGCCAGGAAAGCAGATATATTCTACAGCAAGGGACTGGCTCTCTCTTGGTGTGGGATTCAGAGCTGAACACAGGGGCACTGCTGTTCCCCGTCAGAGACAGAATGCTGGCCTACTGCTGCGGGACTCTGAACATCAGTTCAGCACAGCGGTGATGCAGATCGCATCAGCTTCTCTGCATTGGGACTATCATTGTCTGGCATTCACACAAACATCTAGGCTCACCACACTGACAGGCTGTCAGGCGGTAACTCTGCACATCTCTGCAAACAGCAAAGAGCCTGGGTAAGAACTCTTGCTCCTAGGAGGCAGTGCTACCCATAGGATTGGTAAGCCCAACCTCTTTCCATTATTACTCTAGAGACACTGCATGCAGACACCTTCACACCTCAGGACCAGGTGATCTTGGCAACTGACAGCTCGAGAGGAGAGGAGAGCCGGTAATTGGCATTCCTCGGAGGGGACATGTACACTGATCATCAGAGCACTGATGATCAGTGTGCCCTGATGATCTGTGTAGCCCCAGCAGCGCCACCTATCTGTGTCCATCAGTGCCAGCTGTCAGTGCTCATCCATGCCACCTGCCAGTGCCCATCAGTGCCACATTTCAGTGCCAAATCAATGCCACATATAAGTGCCCATCTGAACTGCCTTTCAGTGTCACCCATCAGTGCCAGTCAGTGCCACCCATCAATGCCAGTCAGTGCCACCTATCAGTGCCACCTATGAGTGCCAGTCTGTGTCACCTATCAGTGCCGCCTATCAGTGCCCGTCGGTGCTGCCTATCAGTGCCGCCTATCAGTGCCCGTCGGTGCTGCCTATCAGTGCCATCAGTGCCGCCTATCAGTGCCCGTCAGTGCTGCCTATCAGTGCCGTCTAACAGTGCCAGTCAGTGCCAGCTAACAGTGCCAGTCAGTGCTGCCTATCATTGTCAGTCAGTGCTGCCTATCAGTTCCGCCTATCAGTGCCATATATGAGTGCTGCCTTTCAGTGCCCATCAGTGATGCCTGACAATGCCCATCAGTGCCACCTACCAGTGCCTCCTCATCAGTGCCCATCAGTGCCACCTATCAGTGTAGCCTATCAGTGCCCATCACTACAGCCTCATTAGCGCACATCAGTGAAGGAGAAAATTCACTTATTTCCAAAATTTTATAACAAAAACTAAGTAAAAACATTTTTTTTTCAAAATTTTCAGTGGTTTTTGGTTTGTTTAAGAAAAAATAAAAAACCCAGAGGTGATTAAATGCCACCAAAATAAAGCTCTATCTGTCACCAAAAAATGATAAAAATGTCATATCGGTACAGTGTTGCATGACCGTGCAATTGTCATTCAAAGTGTGACAGCACTGAAAGCTGGAAATTGGCCTGGGCAGGAAGACGGTAAAAGTGCCTTGTAGGCAAGTGGTTAAGCATCACAGGACTCTAGCTGCATTCTCTAGTTAAAAGGACCTCTTCTCTTTTAAGGCCATTGCTTTTTCAAATTGGGGTACCTATATCTATTCACGGTGGTGTATACATTTACATAATTCTCTGCATCCACTATTGCGGCGCTAGTGGTCCAGAAGGAGCTGATAAGCCAACAGGCCTTTTCTGCAACCTCTTGCTGCTGGTCTTGTAATTAAATGGTTGAAGCTTACTACTTATAATTGTGTAACTTGTTAAACTTAGCTAAATTACTATTTTACCAGGGTTCTGCTTTTATGTGGTAACTAGAGTTGTATGCCCTAAACCCATTATTCCTGTGGGGCCTACTATTTTGAATACGTTTAGTGTAGAGGTATCTCTAAAGAATTGTCTCTTGCAATATTATTGTATATTGAAATATGTCAGGGCAATCACTGGGGACGAACATTATCAAGCGACCCCTTCAGGGGAAGCGCTACACATACTACATGAGAGCATTCGATGCAAGAAGTTCTAAATTGGTCTGAGAAGTATCTTCAGTGTCTTTTAACCCCTTCCCGACGTCCGGACGCATATATGCAACCTCACAGAACTGGGCTTTTTGAGTATCTGTCTTTATTCTGCGAGCGTGCCAGACAGCACACTCCCAGCACAAAGACCAGGCTGTTACTCGCACTGCTGGGTCCCATACTAACAATCAGTTTCTGGGTCACTTGATCGCTGTGATAGCCTTTGATTGGCTACCACAATGATCAGTCACTGTGCAGCCCACCCTTGTGTTTTTTTTTCCTCTATGAATGGGAGAGAGATACATTGTATCATTGCAGAGAGAAAATAAACAAAGGTGTGTGTAAAAAAAGAAAAAAAGAAGAAAGAAATCTAGAACAAGGTTAGATCTAAGTGCTAGCGTTAGTGTTAGAGTCAAGTAAGGGTCAGAGGTCATGGTAAAATTGCAAGCTCTGTACATTTTGGGAAGGATCTTTTTTTTTTTTTTTTAAAAGAGCATTTTTAAAACGAGCAGTGTCGGTCAGTGTCAGTATGCCTTAGGTAGGATAAAAAAAAGCAAAATGTGCACTATTATTACTGGGCCTTACTATGGGTACAAACAGCAAATAACATACACATATGTCATTTGAGCAGGAGCAGGAGAATTTATTTTGAGTTGCTTTGTTGGTAGGTTATGGTAGTAGCAAAAAATATACAGCTGAATTTAAAAAAAAGGATTTTTTTTTACTATTTTTCTTTTGATACTAAAAAAAAATATAAGGAGTTATCAGTTACCATTTACCACCAAAAGAAAGCCAAATTTATCCTGAAAAAAACAAGATATAATCAACCTACATGCACAAAGTAGTTATGATGGTATGTATGATTTCATTAACACGTCAAGGTAGCAAAATTGGGATCAGGCATTAACATTTGTTTTACCCTTAGTCACTAAAGGGTTAATATAATTTAATTTTGTTACTAGACCCTGACTTTTCCTAACTTAATGGTGAAACAGTTCCACCAAACAGGGTTTAGCCAAGAAGCCAGCAGCCATCAGGCCCCAGTAACAAGGTGACACCAAATCAGAGGGGGACACAGAAGCAGCTTTTGTGGGTAACAAAGATAATAGCAGGTGTGGTGTGGGGTCTGTCTCTGCAGTATTACTTTAATTTTTTTAACCACTTGCCGACCGCAGATAGTTGAATGATGGTTTCACTGCGGCCAGTCAGTCCTACAGATGATGTGGTAAAAGGCCAATTAAGTGATCAGCCTTTGTCCAATGACACAGCAGATCGCCGGTAAATGCAGTTGCCGGTTATCATAAAATAAAAGAAATCAGCGAGTGCTTAAAACCAGCCGCTAATGCACTAAAAAGGCAACCAAAAAACCTTCAATAGCATGTAAAATCAGAGAGTGCAGTGCTCATAAGATAATGATCATATAAATATTTTCAAATCCAATAAAGTGCATTTTAAATTGATAAATCTTTGTGCGTAAATCCACAGTAAAATTAAGTTGTAAAATGCAAACATATGATTTTAATATGTGCTCTGAAATAGCCAGGAAAGGAATCTCCCTCCTCTGGATCCTGAGCTGCTCTGCAGCCGTCCTTCACACTGTGCTCTGAAAGTTATCATCTCCTCTGCTGCCACTTCCACCAACAACTCCTCATTTCCAGGCTACATATCTAGTGAGTGCGCATTTTTACTATATCCCTGGCACTTCACTGAATATATAATTGGCACATGGAATATATTTGTGATCACTTGAACACAGATCTTCACGTAGTATCACCAATTAATGGACATTAGAATTTTCACTATCACATGGACTTTTAATCTATCTATTTATTTATTTATGTATTTATTTCAGAGCACGTATTGAAATCATATGTTTGCATTTTACAACTTATTTTTACTGTGGATTTACGCATAAAGATTTATCAATTTAAAACGCACTTTATTGGATTTGAAAATATTTACATGATCGTTATCTTATGCGCACTGCACTCTCTGATTTTAGTTGCCGGTTATCGGCTGCACTTTCTTCATGCTATCACAGCATGAGAAAAGTACTGACAATAACCAGCAATTGTTAGAGGAGGGATCAGCACTGATCATCAGAGCACTAATGATCAGTGTCCAGCAGTGCCACCCACCAGTGCCGCCCATCTATGCCCAACAGTGCCGCCCACAAGTGCCCAGCAGTGCCACCCACCTGTGCCCAGCAGTGCCACCCATCAGTACCCATCAGTGACACCCATCAGTGCCTCCCATCAGTGCTGCCCAGCAGTGCCACCCATCAGTGCCCAACAGTGTCGCCAGTCAGTCCCCAGCAGTGCCGCCAGTCAGTGTCATCAGTCAGTGCCGCCTATCAGTGCCTGCTCATCAGTTCCACCTGTCAGTGCTGCCTATCAGTGCCCATCAGTGCCGCCTATCAGTGCCCATCATTGTTGCATATCAGTGCCAGCTTATCAGTGCTGCTTATCAGTGCCACCTCATCAGTGCTGCCTATCAGTGCCCGTCAGTGCTGCCTATCAGTGCCCGTCAGTGCTGCCTATCAGTGCAGCCTCATCAACGCACATCAGTGAAGAAGAAAAATTACCTGTTTACAAAACTTTATAACAGAAACAAAAAAAAAAATATATTTTTTTTTCAAAATGTTTGCTCTTTTTTTGTTTATAGCTCAAAAAATAAAACACCCAGCAAGTACATACCACCAAAAGAAAGCTCTATTTGTGTGCAAACAATTCTAAAAATTTCATATGGGTTCAGTGTTGCATGACCACGCAATTGTCACTCAAAGTGCGACAGTGCTGAAAGCTGATAATTGGCCTGGGTGGGAAGGGAGTATAAGTGCCTGGTAGGCAAGTGGTTAAATAAAAGCACAGGTTCTCTTCAAAGCACATTCAAACCCAGAACAAAAATTAGGACCAATAATAAAAGTAATATATTGCAGCTGATCAGGCATTCATTTTCCTTTTTCTGGCTTGTTTCCCCCATATGTTTACCTGGAGATCCTACTAGTAACATTCTTTCTGTTCTAGGGTGACAGCACTCACTCATTGCATTATCTGTAGAGAAGCAGCTTTGTCACCCCAGGGCAGGAAATGTGTTAGGACTACAAAACACCTTCCAAGCTCCTCATCCCCATAACATACATGTAGGAGGTGTTCTGTGTTTCAGAGATAAACCGGTCAGGACTGATAATACTGCACACTGCAGCATGCAAAGGCTACAGGTCAACACTAGCTTACTGGCAGAGGATCAACTGGTAATTTTTGCACTTATCAAACAGATTTAGCAAAATGCTTTAAATTATAGATTTATCAGAGCAAATAAGGAAGGTAATTGGGGTTAAATTATATTGACCCTGTCATGACTAGAGACTTTTTTTTTATATATTCTTTATTTCGAAGAAATTACATTACAGATCATACAGAAAAAACAATAAACATCAAGATAGAATGTGGTATAGCACAGCCCATCCCCAACACACAAAGACTGTACAGATTCCGTGAAGAAAATCATTGATATAGACAACATCTAGAGCAGGCAGAGATGAACCACTGCATCCACATCCCCAAGAAACACCATTTCTTCTTTACATTTTGTCCTTTTACCAATAACGGTAATAAAAACCCTAGAAGACTAACGGAAAGTGAAAAAAGAAAGAAGAGAGATGAAAGAAAGAGAGAGAAGAGAGAAAAAAAGGAAAGGTGTGTGTGTAAAGGGGAAGGGATACAGAGGAAAGGGAGAAACCGACCCCTCCGCCCAACCTCCCGGGCACTCACCCAGGTGATCCCCCCGGATTACCGGAGAATGTGAAGAGTTGCTTCACCCTAATGGGCAACACACAACTGGGAAGCCAGCATGGTTTGATCTTTTTAGAAGAAATATGGGGTCCAGGTTTTCCAATATCTATCCCCCTGTTCCTTGAGCAACATGGTCATACTCTCCATTTCTTGAATCTCGTTAATGCGAGCTAGCCAATGTGTCTTTGTGGGGGGTTATGGATTCTTCCACAATGCAGGGATTTAGGTCTTTGCTGCATTAAAGATTGTTTCAAGAATGATCAGAGACGTTTGAAGCTTAGATGCTTAGACTAAGTTTAGCAGCATTGGTATAAAATAGTAGAAGGGACAAGGCCCCACAATGGAAGCAATGTGTGGTTAGCAGAGACGTCCATTAAATAAAAAGGTTTTAAAAAATAAAAGCTGTCATCATAAGCACCGCTGTCAGTATTGTATGTGTTGTATGGTTAGTCCCATCCCTGTATAGAGAAACAGCATGCAGGGTACACCACTCAAGGCTGATCTGCCAGAGATCCCATGCTGCTGGATGTGTCTGTGTGCCTGCTCGGTCCTCAACGACAGTCAGTGAACATGAAGAAATGAAGTAGCGGCATTCCAATGTACAAACAGCAGACTTCTTTATTATTCAATCTATACAGATAAAAAACAGCAAAAAATGGCTCTGAGAACATCAATAGACGCATTTCACAATCCTTCTGTGCTTATTCATTACTGAAAGCTCCATGAACACTTTCTCCTTTTGATCCTACATTAACAGGTAAAACACTGTTCAACAAATTTTTATTTTTTGCCAGTTTTGGAAACAAAAGGATCCATTTGTTAATGAATTTCACATTCTGAGTTCAAATATAACAATGAAATTTGCCAATTGGCTCTAGTTTTTCTGTAAACTGAATTTTTTTACTATAGGCGTAATGACTACATAATGCACAATAATTATATAGATAGATGTCTTTCCACAAATATAAAGCAAGTGATATTGACTACATAACAAAGCCTAAATGGCATAATATATTGCATAGGATTACCAAGAAAAATTATAGCCATAAGCTAAGTTGAATAATTTTAATACTTAGGATTCTCACTTGTTTTGTCTTCAGTTTGTGTCGGTTTTGCTTCTCTCGGCTTTTCTCTTGTATTCGAGGAAAGGGCTATCGCTTACAACTGCACGTGACTACACGCTTCAGGTTCTTCCTCACTTGACTCAACCACAAAGGATTTTGGTGCTTTAGGAATTGGTAGCCCCTCTCCATGAGGAACTGGACGTATTGCCGATGGAATATTTGGATAGTGCACAGATAACTTTTTCTTCTTATTTAGCCCTTTTACAATTGGAGGCACCATACAAAAGTAACAATTACTAACATGATCTGTTGGCTCTCTCCAAATCATTGGCACAGCGAAAGGCATAGATGCCTTTTTTCCATTCAACCATTGCTCCAGTGCCGTCCCACAAGAATTGCAGCATATATGTGGTGCCCAGCTCTTGTCCTGGTCTCCTATCTTGCAGCCAAAATACAAGTTGTAGGCTTTCTTAATCATTCCTGTTATCCTCCTTTTTTGTGAGATAAAAGTTATTTCACCGCAGATATAGCAGAAATTATCTGCTTTATTCACACAAGTTCGAGGCATTACTGAGTAGTCTATATAAGCATAAAACGAAATGTAAAGATGCTGTCGAACTACAATCAGCTACAGATACTGCAGCTTTTATGCAGTGAAGTGATGCAATTAAAGGCTAATATTGCATCATCTCAGTATACATGCAATTTTCTATTGGTCACCAGTATCAATTGCGCAATATGCAGCTGAAGTTGCATCATAATTTTGAATGGCTTACGTCATTAGATGGGTGAATATATCATGGAAACTAGAGCCAATCAACATTTTTTAGGGTCATTTTCGTTTTCAGCACCCCAAAATTATGTAAGATTAGCTAATTTTATGCCCAAAACTTTTTACCTGTTGAACAGTGAAATCAATCAACCCAAATGACCCCTCCCCATATAAAGTGGAGGGGTAAACTCATCAATAGCAAACATTTAAACTAGTAGGAATATCCAAAAAGAGTAGTGTTCATATGTTTTTGTGTAAAAATAATATAAATCAAGGTAACCCAATCAATATAAAAATACATATACAACATGGTCAGCGTGTATTGATAGGGACACCCAAACGAAAACACACAAACAAAAGAGCTATATATCAAGCACCAAAATAATAATAAAACTAATCCAAGAAGAAAATAGAAAAATAATGAACAAAAATCTATTGAAAAAGGAATATATAAATATATATATACACATTTATACATATAAATATCATATGAATAAACAATTAATTTAATTGCCAAGTTTTGTAAAACACTTTCTTCATATATTTAAAATATTTACTGAAATGTTTAATGTAAAGTACTGCACACCGAAAAGATATGGGTGCCAATAAATACAATGATAAGGGCATCCCCTTCAACACTCAATTAGACAAATCCACCTAGGAAATACTAAGTCCACACCTACCTCTGAAGAGCAAACTGTAAAGGTATGATGTGGACATACACATAAACCCGTTTTGGATAAAGACAAAAAACACATGTAAAAGGGGGGTAAAAGATAAATAATAAAACATTCATATGAAGCAAACAACCATGAATATAAATGTATTTAAATCTCACCACAGAAGGTACATGCTATAGTAAAACACGGGAGGGTTACGTCAAAGAACAGAGATATATTGTACATCAGTTGTATAAATATGCAGAAGTAAAGGCAAACTGGTTACTCAAAATAGTGGGATATATCCCATTCAAAGTTTAAGCCAAATTAGATACGAGTGTGCAGGTACAAAATCCAGTATACTTCCCTTCTGCATAACAACTTGAATACTTCTCCTCCCCTGGCGGAAGCTCTGACATTCTCCATTATCTGGACCGATATTTGGCTGATATCACCACCATGTTGTCCATTAAAATGTCTGGCTACATTAGTAGATTTACAATTCTTAATATTACAGATGTGTTCCCGGATTCGGTCCCTTAATCTTCTGGTCTTGCGCCACACATATTGGGCATGGCAAGTCTTACAGCTGATAACATATATAACATACCTAGTGTTACAATTAAAGAAATGTTTCAATTGAAAAGACTTGTTATTACTACTAGACACGACCATGTCACCTCCAAAAATATGTGGGCAACAAGGACAGTACTGGGCACCACATCTGTAATTACCCTTAAAGTATAACCAAGTAGTGGATTGTTTACAGGTGGACTTAAAGAAACTTGAAGAAAGGGTTCTAGCTAGAGACTGAGCTTTTCTCTCAATGATCGTGGTTCCCCCACTTAGAATGTCTGGCAAATCCTCATCTCCAACAATAAGGGTAAATACCACTTAACTATATCACCAATCTGATCAAATTCTTGACTATATGGGATTACCAATGTGGGTTTAGTACCAAAATCTCTGCAAGACTTATTGCTCTTCTCTAAAAGGTCTTATATATTCTTAGCACAAGCAATATTATATGCACAGTTCAAAGACCACTTGGGGTATCCACATTGACTAAATCTATCATATAGAAGGGCAGCTTCTCTAGTAAAGTCAGAATCTCCACTACAGATCATTGTGATTTGTGGAAATTTCCCAACTGGAATACCCTTCATTACATGTTTAGGGTGGCTGGATGGTGCTAACAAAAACTATTTCCTGCCTCAATTTGACATCCAAAAAGGATACCGCAATTACAGGTGTTGGAATTTAAGTACATCAAAAAAGGTGACAAAAAAGGTTCTAAATTGTGGATACCCCTCATCAATATATTGAAAAATCATGTGAATGTAGGACCTATAGGGGTTCCTATCTCCATAGATGTGGGACCACTCCCACCAACCCATAAAGAGGTTGGCAAGTGAGAGCAAACATTTTGCTCCCATCGCAGACCACATCTCTGGAGGTAAAACACTCCATCAAATATTATGTAGTTGTACTTTAGCAAATACTCCAGAATGTGCAAAACAAAGAGGCAATGTGCAGAAGGTAAATCAGTGTGGCGCACAAAATAAAAGGAGACTGCTTCATAAGCCAAATTGAGTGGTATACTAGAGTACAAACTGGCAACATCACAAGTGAGTCAAGTATAATCCTGGTGCCAAACCACATCCTTCATGCTCATAAGTAAATGGTTGGTGTCCTTTAGGTAACTCAGCAAAGAGCACACTAATGGCTGTAACTGGCCATCCAACCACTGACCAAAATCTCTTGTCCAAAGACCCAATCCCAGTCACAATTGGTCTGTCATGTAATGGATCTAGACCTTTATGGGTTTTAGGAAGATGATGAAAGGTTGGTAGGATTGGGTATTCTGGGACGAGTGGTAATATCATTAGCATTAAAGATACCTATAGGTACATATATACTTATGTAGCGGAGGAAATTAATCCTATCTGTGCCTGCTTTAACCTGATGACTTGCATCTCCTGGGAAATCTAACACTTGCACTGGGCACACACAAGGCAGTGAGGGATTTCAGCCCCTCCCTTCTCCTCTCAGACTGTAATAGAGAGAGAGCCAATCAGGAGAGCCATTAAAGGAGCCAATGACAGGGACTTACTCCAGCAGGAAGTGCAGCTACAAAGCATTGTGGAATATGCATTCTTGAACAGAAACAGCCTGATAGGCTTATATGAGGAATGGAACTACAGAGACCAGCATGCTTAGTGAGAGCAGAGTGAAGGACTCCATCTTGTTTTTCCTGAGGGGAGGCAGTCTGCATGTGGCAGGGGAGAATCTGGATCTAGCAAAGAAGTGCTTAGGGTCAGTTCACTGCATATTTAGTTATCTGCATCAGTCAGAGGATCATCCAAACTGAGAGAAGTGGCCTACAGTACAGTGCCTACACCGACAGTGTGAAGCACTCATTGTGAGGTGACCAGAGGAGCCTGTTATTTCCAGGATGATCATTTGGGCCTTATGTTGACTTCCTGGGGTCCTTCTTTGGGTGTCCACGTCACTTCCTGAGTGATGTCCACACTCCTGTTAGTAGAGGTGCACTTCAGTTGGCCTGGATGCTCTCTCCAGAGGCTAGATGATGGAAGTCAGCAGACCTTCTGCTCATTTATTAAGCTCTGAAGCAACTGCTCTTGCAGAGTGCAACTGCACTTTGCAAAGTGCACTGTCTATTTGCCTTTAGTAAATCAACCCCATAGGCTTGCAGGTTACATTGTTAGTGTTATGGACCGACCGGCGGTAGCCTCCAGCACTCCACAGACCGGAATTCCCCAGGGCGCAGAATTTAAGTCCCGACCTGCTTGTTCACCAGGGCCCCTGATGGTGGGGATGGACTTGGAGCAAGCCGAAACCAGGTCGCAGCCCCTGGGTGCAACCAGCTGTGGTAGAAGAACTTGTCGGTGGTACGTAGCAGGTGAGAGTCTGATGTGAGGAGGCAGAATGAGCGAAGTCAGACAGGCCAGGTCGGTAACAGCGGAGGCAGTTCGGTACAAGCGGCAGGCAGAAAAATAAATGGGTCACGGTCCAGGTTCTGCAACAGGAGATCAAACATACAGGATTAGACAGCAGAATGGTCAGACAAGCCAGGGATCAGAGCAGGAGACAGTCAACGAATCAGGGTCAGGCAGGGTCGGCAGCAAAGCAATCTCTCAGGACACAGGATACAGGAAAAGACCATACGGCAACTTGAGTATATTTAGTGTCTGTTTAAATAGGGTGCCCTGCACTCTCATTGGTGCCAGGCGCGCGTCCGCAATCACGAGTGCGCATGCACGACCGCCGTTGCCATTGCGGGCGCCCAGGTCCTAGTGCCCGCACGTTAGTGCGCCCCGGCATACTGCACATGCGCAGACTCACGCGCCGCGGTACAGCCTGGGGTCCCTGACAGTTAGCCATAGGAATCTAATGAGTAATTCACCTATATTTGCAGATGGTGGAGCACTTTATCCTAATGAAGATCTATCATCACTTAACTATGGGGTTGATTTGCTAAAGGCAAATAGACTGTGCACTTTACAAAGTGCAGTTGCACTCTGCAAGAGTAGTTTCTCCAGAGCCTAATAAATGAGCAAAAACGCTGCTGACTTCCATCAACCAATCATGTCCAAGCAAAAGTGTTTTTTTTCCAATTTTCCTTGCACGTGATTGGGTATTTTTTGCAAAATGAATCTTTATCTCATTTACAAAGCTCTGGAGCAATTGCACTTGCAGAGTGCAACTGCACCTTGTATGGTGCACAGTCTATTTGCTTTTAGTAAATCAACCCCTATATTGTCAAGAAAGTGATGAATGAGAACTGTTCACAAGAATTTTTGTATTGTTTGGTCTTTGTATTGGTCATTTTGCATTTATGTATTGGTTATATATGTTTCTTATTTATTTTGTTTTGAGACAATAGATTTTCGTTATTTGGTTTAAAGGGCTAACGCCTACTTTATATTTAATTCTTCACAAGGTAAAATAACCAGGCTTCACCCCAGTTTTTTTTCTCACATCCCCTTTCTAATAAATGGTCAAATTTATGTTTGACCATTTATTAAAATAATAAACATTCTCTGTAGAACGGAGTACATAAGCTTGGTAGTTTCTGTCAAACTAACTTCTATGTAAAACAGAAAAAGAAATATGAACATAAATGAACATAAATGGGCAAGGCTGTACTGTGATCGGAAGTCATGTTTTGATCCGGAAGTGACACGGGAGCGCCATTGTTTGGGATCCGGCGGTGGTGAGAACACATCTTATGTATCCGACTACATTTAACACTATAGGCACTTTTAATTGGTTTATCTTGTGAGTGGCTGACTATATATTTAATAAAAGGTGTTATTGGTTACTACATCATTGGAGTTTATATCTTATTTTTACATGACCATTATCTGGTGGAGAGGAGTAAAGATTTGTGGAAAGGTTGTGTGCAGATACCCCTGTTGAAGATACACAAGTGATACATGCCAACCATGAGAATGGAAGGCATGTGAATTTGCTGAGTCTATACCCACAAGGGGAGGCATTTGTCAAAGGGCACGTGGTGTTTTCTGGTTTGGGAACACTTGAAGATTTTCACATTGAAAGAGATATTCATGTGTCACAATGAACTTTATTCTTATGCAATAAGTGATTGATGTATGTCACATGAATGTTTTGTTTTATATAATTTTTTGATCACAGCACCTCTGGACTATTTACATTAATTTATTTTTGCATGGTATATTTGATTTAAAGTGGCAGCAGTGCTCATTTTTCACAATTTCATGTGTTATTGAATTAATTCACTCTATATTCATTTTATTTGATGCATGCATTCAGCGCAAGTGTTTTTTGTTTTATTGTTTAGAAATATGTCTGTGCTCAAATCCAAATAGCTTTACACATACTGTATGCATAACCCATCACATGCCCCTTTGAACACTGCTATCACGTACCCTCTGAACACTGCTATACACTTTTATACATTTCTTGCAAACTTTGCATTAAAAGACGGATTTGTAGTTCACATGCATTGCATGTTTAAGTTGCCCAACTGCATCAAAATATTCCCTATACTACTCTACTCTACTTTCTACTCTACTCTCTACCCTAGTCTATGCTCCAAATAGACTTGGTTATATAAGTCTATGAGAGATCCACAAGCCAAACAAGGTTCAAGAGATAATCTCCCATACTCAGGAGACATACAAGATTCCCTACTTCTGAAGCCTGGTAACCAGCAAGATGCCTTGTCTTCAGAATAAGATAGAGGCTAGATGCCCCACTGCTGGGGTCTGGCAACTGGCTGTGTGTCCCACTGCTGGGGTTTGGCAGCTGGCTGGGTGCCCCTCTTCCAGAATCAGGTACTTGGCTGGTCGCCCTGTTGACCTGATTCTAGGAGAGATAGGAAACTTGATACTTCAAGACAGCAAATACTCCAAAGCTGGGATACCATGGGTTATCTGAGCACTGGGGTCATTTGACAGTATTGAAACCCTGATATCAGGGTGTCTTGTTATAACCAAGTATCTTGCATGGTCCCCAGGATTTTTTCTGCATATCAACTGCCACCAAGGTCTTTCCAAGACACTGGTTACCTGGCTAAGGTCCCCTAGTCCACTTGCAGCTGCAACAAGAGCATCTGGATGTGACAAAGTATATATGGTACTCGACCACCACCCAGAAGTGCACTACAATCTGTGGTTGGATCTGGCGGCTTCTATCAAAAGTGTCTGCGGAGCAAAGTAACAGGGTTGGCGGTTTATATAAAAAATCTGTGCAGAGCAGGGTAACATGCTTGGCAGTTTCTATCAAAGGTCTCTGCTGAGCAGGGTAACATTTTAGGTGGTTTCTATCAAAAGTCTCTGTGGAGCAGGGTAACATACTTGGCGGTTTCTATCAAAATCTCTGCAGACAGGGTAACATGCTTGATAGTTCCTATCAAAAGTCTCTGCAGAGAAGTGTAACATGCTTGGCGGCTCCTATCAAAAGTCTCTGCAGAGCAGGGTAACAGGCTTTGCGATTCCTATCAAAAGTCTGTGCAGAGCAGGGTAACATGCTTGGCGGTTTCTATCAAAAGTCTCTGCAGAGAAGTGTAACATGCTTGGCGGTTTCTATCAAAAGTCTCTGCTGAACAGGGTAACAAGCCTGACTGTATCATAAATCTCTGCAGGGCAGGGCAGCATGCTTGGCAGCTTCTATCAAAAATCACTGCAGGGCAGCATGCTTGACAGTTTTTATCAAAAGTCTCTGAAGAGCAGGGTAACAGGCTTAAAGGTTTCTATCAAAAATCACTGCAGGGCAGAGCAGCATTGTTGGCGGCTCCTATCAAAAGTCTCTGCGGAGCAGGGTAACAGGCTTCACAATTTCTATAAAAAGTCTGTGCAGAGCAGGGTAACATGCTTGGCGGTTTCTATCAAAAGTCTCTGCTGAGCAGGGCAACAGGCTTGGTGGTTTCTATCAAAAGTCTCTGCAGAGCAGGGTAACATGCTTGGCGGTTTCTATGAAAGTCTCTGCTGAGCAGGGTAACAGGCTTGATGGTTTGTATCATAAATCTCTGCAGAGCAGGGTAAAAGGCTTGGAGGTCTCTATCAAAAATCTCTGCAGGGCAGGGCAACATGCTTGGTGGCTCCTATCAAAAGTCTCTGCAGAGCAGGGTAACAGGCTTTGCGGTTTCTATCAAAAGTCTCGGCAGAGAAGTGTAACATGCTTGGCGGTTTCTATCAAAAGTCTCTGCTGAGCAGGGTAACGGGCTTGGCGGTTTCTATCAAAAGTCTCTGCTGAGCAGGGTAGCAGGTCTGATGGTTTGTATCATAAATTTCTGCAGAGCATGGTAACATGCTTGGTGGTTTCTATAAAAAGTCTCCGTGGAGCAGGGCAACAGGCTTGGTGGTTTCTATCAAAAGTCTCTGCAGAGCAGGGTAACATGCTTGGCGGTTTCTATGAAAGTCTCTGCTGAGCAGGGTAACAGGCTTGATGGTTTGTATCATAAATCTCTGCAGAGCAGGGTAAAAGGCTTGGAGGTCTCTATCAAAAATCTCTGCAAGGCAGGGCAACATGCTTGGTGGCTCCTATCAAAAGTCTCTGCAGAGCAGGGTAACAGGCTTTGCAATTCCTATCAAAAGTCTCTGCAGAGCAGGGTAACATGCTTAAAGGTTCCTTTCAAAAGTCTCTACTGAGCATAGTAAAATGCTTGGCAGTTCCTTTCAAAAGTCTCTGCAGAGCAGGGTAACATGCTTGGCAGTTTCTATCAAAAGTCTCTGCTAAGCAGGGTAACAGGCTTGATGGTATGTATCATAAATCTAACAGGCCCACCTAGCCCCACCTAGCCTCCCTCCCACGATAACCCCCTCAACTCTCCCCTCCTCTGACCTCGCAACCGCCCTGCCCCCCACCACACTTAGCACCCCGCACACTATAACCTCCCCAACACTCCGCTCCTGCAGCCTTGCTACCACTGAGGTCACTAAGGTCTTCTCAGAAGCCCGCCTCACCACTTGCCCCCTTGAACCTGTCCCCACACAACTCCTCCGGTCCCCCTCCTCCTCCATCCTACGCTCCCTCACCCATATATTCAATCTCTCCCTCTCTACTGGCGCATTCCCCTCCCCCCTAAAGCACCACCCCGCAAGCCAAAGTCCTAGGTGTCACTCTAGACTCAAACCTGTCCTTCCAACCCCATGTCCAATCGCTGGCAAACTCATGCAGGCTCCACCTCCACAACATCTCCAAAATACGTACGTTCCTAACCCCAGACACTACTAAACAACTTGTTCACTCCCTTATTATCTCACGTCTGGACTACTGCAACTCCCTTCTCACCGGCCTACCCCAACACAGGCTATCCCCGCTTCAGTCTATCCTGAACTCAGCAGCCAGACTCATCCACCTTACCAACCGCTCTGCTTCTGCCACCCCCCTCTGTCATTCCCTCCACTGGCTTCCAATTGCCCAACGCATTAAATTCAAACTACTAACATTGACATACAAAGCCATTCTGTCAGAGCCTGGAATTGAACCTGGGCCTTCTGCAGTGAGAGACAGTGTTTCTTCTCACTGAGCCACCTGGAATGCTGGACAGCTCCCTTGACAATTCTTTGGATGATCCTGCCTTTGCCCTGTTTTGTCTTGAACCTTGAACTCCTTGCTCCTCCCATGAACTTCCTATAAAAACCATGTCTCTGCACTTCCTGGTTGCCAGATTATTGTGCCTTACCAGCCAATATCCCGCTTACTGTTCCTGCTGCTGTCTTCATCTAAGTTACCGACCTTTGGCTTGCTACTGACTACGATTCTGCCTCATCCTATCTACTACAATTGGTGACCGACCCTTGGCTTGTGACTGACTCCGCTTCTGTTTGATTCCTGAACTGTTTGATCCGCTTTGGTTTCCAGCCTACTCATTCCCTGGTGGGGTGATCCTGAGATCTGCGACCTGGCATTCACACGCAGCCAAATCCATCTCCACCATTAGGAGCTCTGGGGAAGACCGGTGGATGCTTAGACCCCGCACCTCAGGTGAGCCTGCGTTATTCCCAGGGTGGGCCGCTGGTGTACCAATCCTGCTGGTTTCAGGTAAGCCTTACAACTGCTGTAGCAACTGGTCTCTGAACCTGACCCAGATCGTGACAGAATAATCTGGCCTAAAACATGGAGGCCGCTATAGCAAATGCCAGGGATCCTGTCAGGCAGCAAATTTCAGAGCTGCAAGAGTTTGGTGTTACCTACCAAGAAAAATTTTCTGAACTGCAAGGTATAGTAGAAAGGCAACAGGGAGAGATTCAGGCTCTGCAGAGACAACTGCTGAACCGAGATGATCCTAGCTCACATATGCCCCAGCCCCAACCATCTAAGTTTAATGGAGACCGCCGCCACTACAGGGGTTTCTTTAATCAATGTCGTGTATATTTCCAAATGTACCCTGCTGCGTTTCCTTCAGAGAAAAAGAAGGTAATGTTTATTATTGGGCTTCTGACTGGGGAAGCTCTAGCTTGGGCCTCCCCTTATATAGAGCAGAACCATAGCATTCTGAATAATTTTGATACCTTTTTGACCGCAATAAATCAGGTTTTTGATGATCCCAACCGTTGTGCTACTGCCGAAGCAAAATTGCATAGTCTGCGGCAGGGTAGACGCTCGGTCACTGAATATACAGCCGAATTCAGAAGTTGGATGGCAGATACCACTTGGAACCCTGCAACACAAAAGAGCCAGTTCCGCCAAGGGCTTTCTGAACAGGTAAAGGATGAGCTTGCCAGAGTAGATATTCCTAATGATCTTGAGGAATTCATCCAATTGTGTATCCGAATCGATCAAAGGCTTACAGAAAGGAGGAAGGAGAGGTTGGGAATGTTTGGAAGTAATAGGGGCATGCATTTCTCTGCTAGTCCATTTGTTCAGCAGGATTCAAGAGTCTCTTTGGGTTCTAACACTCCTGAGCCTATGCAGGTTGATGCGATCAAGAGATCCATTTCCATCCAGGAGAAAGAGAGAAGACGTTCAGAGAACTTATGTCTTTATTGTGGGGATTCTGGTCATTATGCAATTAACTGTTCTAACAAGGTTAAAAGAACTATTGCTGTGACTGATGTGATTGAGCCTGAACACATAAACTCTATAAGCCAGTCTGTCTCCCCACTGATTTCTGAAGAGAATAAAGTGAACTCACTACTTTCTCACTTTGTTATCCCTATTAAACTTATATCTGAGGGCTGTGAAATCTCCTGATCAGCTATGCTGGACTCCGGGGCGGAACTTTATGGATATAGAGTTTGCCAACAGCAATAATATTGAAGCAAGAGACACATTTACCCCTATTGATATGGAGACAGTTGATGGGTCACCCTTATCTTCAGGACCTGTTACCCATAAAACGGTCCCCCTGAAACTGTTGTTTGAGGCTGACCATTGTGAGACCATCAGCTTTCAGCTGATTACATCACCCAAGTTTCCCATCATCCTGGGCATTCCTTGGTTCTCCACTCACAATCCTTCCATCAACTGGGGAGCACGGACTATAGATTTTACGTCCTCCCACTGTGAAAAACATTGCAAAAAACCTTGCCGACCAAGTTCATCACCGACCAAGGAAGCGCAAGGTGATATAGAGGCTACCCAGTCATGACAACTTGCCCACACATTACCATGAGTTCCGGGACGTCTGTGACAAGAAGAATACAGATCTATTACCCCCTCATCTCCCATATGATTGCCCCATTGAGCTGCTCCCAGGGGCAGAAATACCTTTTGGCCGCCTCTTCAATTTGTCGGAACCTGAATTAAAAGTACTCAGGGTGTAGATCGATGAGAATTTGGAGAAGGGCTTTATTAGACACTCAACTTCTCCAGCGGGGGCAGCCCTGTTCTTCGTTGAAAAGAAAGACTCCACCTTGCGTCCATGCATTGACTACAGAGACATGAATAAAATTACTATTAAAAACCGCTATCCATTACCTTTGATCTCTGAAATGTTGGAAAGACTTCGCTCTGCCAAGATCTTTACCAAGGTTGATCTACGAGGGGCATATAACCTTGTCCGCATTCGTCAAGGAGACGAATGGAAGACTGCCTTCAGAACTAGGTATGGGCATTTTGAGTCCTTGGTGATGCCGTTTGGACTTTGCAATGCCCCTGCAACATTTCAACACTTTGTCAACGATGTTTTTCGTGATCTGTTGGACCAATTTGTGATTGCCTATCTAGATGATATCCTTATCTTTTCCAATAATTGGGAGGAGCACCGCAAACATGTTTGCACAGTCTTTGAAAGATTAAGGAAGAATAGACTCTACATTAAGTTGGAAAAATGTGAGTTTCAACAAACACAGATCCAGTTCTTAGGCTATGTCATTTCTCCAGAGGGCGTGAGCATGGATCCCGAGAAAATCCAAGCAGTGGTAGATTGGTCAGCACCTGGAAATGTTAAGGAAATTCAACGTTTCGTCGGGTTTGCCAACTTTTACAGAAAATTTATAAGAAACTTTTCTAAAGTGATAGCTCCAATCACACAGCTTACAAAGAAAGGGGTACCCTTTGTGTGGACCTCTGAGGCACAAGCTGCATTTGCAAAAACTAAAAACTCTTTTCACTTCTGCACCAATTTTGGTACATCCGGATCCTGAACTACCCTTTACAGTGGAAGTGGATGCCTCCAATTCTGCCGTGGGAGCGATCCTGTCTCAGCGAAGTGGTGAAAAGATGCAGCTTCATCCTTGTGCCTTCTTCTCCCGTTTGATGTCCTCAGCCGAAAGAAATTACGACATTGGGAATAAAGAGCTACTGGCAATTAAGGAAGCCTTTTCTGAATGGAGGCATCTGCTAGAAGGGGCTAATCATCCTGTAACTGTTCTCACGGACCATAAAAATCTGGAATTTATTCGTTCGGCCAAGAGATTGTCTTCTAGACAAGCTCGCTGGTCTCTATTCTTTTCCAGATTTAATTTCGTTATATCATATCGACCGGGATCGAGGAATGGTAAGGCCGATGCCTTATCAAGGATGCTGTCCGAGCCTCCCCTGGAGGGCAACTCCGAATGTTCCATCCTAACGCAAAAGAACTTCCTAGGGGCCACAAGTGCAAAGACATTCTTGAGTCTTCTCAAAGAGGGGTATGAGAATGACCCACTTCTCAATGATCCTCCTAGGGACATGAACCTGGTGTACAAAAATGGCTTTTGGATTCAAGGACATCATCTTTATGTACCTGAATCTGTTGGGGTGGAAGCTCTCAAGTTGGTTCATGATTCCAAACTTGCTGGGCATTTTGGAGTTACTAAGACCGAAGAACTGTTGTCACGTTCCTTTTGGTGGCCGGGGTACAAGAAGGATGTCAAATGCTATGTGGCCTCATGCTTGACCTGTGCACGCAATAAAACTCCCCGAGCCTCTCCTTTGGGGTTGCTTCAGCCACTCCCTGTTCCATCGAGACCATGGGGGTCTATTTCTATGGATTTTGTGGTAGATTTACCTCCCTCAAAAGAAATGACCACCATTTTGGTGGTGGTTGACCGTCTCACAAAGATGGCCCATTTTGTTCCAGTGAAGGGGGTGCCCACTGCTGAACAGACTGCAGAACTAATGGTTCGAGAAGTATTTAAACTGCATGGAATCCCTGATGATGTGGTGTCTGACAGAGGTGTGCAGTTTACTTCGAAATTTTGGAAACGCTTTTGCTCAGCCTTGGGTGTTAAAATCAATCTGTCCTCTGCTTTTCATCCCCAGTCTAATGGTCAGACTGAGAGAACTAATC
This sequence comes from Staurois parvus, assembly GCF_062004578.1. NCBI lineage: Eukaryota > Metazoa > Chordata > Amphibia > Anura > Ranidae > Staurois > Staurois parvus. Next base: position 4,376,227 of record NW_028318468.1, read on the forward strand.
AAACAATGGAGCAGTATCTTCGATGCTTTGTCACTTATCTTCAGGATGACTGGGTGGACTGTCTTCCCACTGCAGAGTTTGCATACAACAATTCTAACCATAGTTCCACCTCTCAAAGTCCCTTTTACATAAACAACGGTTATCATCCAGTTTTTATTCCTGGTCTCCCTATCACCACTCCAATTCCTGCTGTTACCAACAGACTAACTACATTGCAGGAGATTCAGGAGAAATTGATTAAGACTTTGAGGGAAGCTCAGGAATATTACAAAAAGGCTGCTGACAGACACCGGAGAGCACTTCCTACATTTCATGTGGGTGACAAAGTTTGGTTATCAACAAAGAATCTGAAGGTGCATGTGCCATCTGCTAAGTTGGGTCAAAAGTTTGTTGGTCCTTTTCAGATTTCTGCTCAGATCGACCCAGTTACCTTTCGCTTAAAACTTCCTGACAGTATGAAGATTCACCCGGTTTTTCATGTATCGCTTTTCAAACCATTTCATGAAAATCCTTTCTCTGGAAGAATTCTTCCACCTCCTCCACCTGTTGAGGTACAGGGCGAAGAAGAATATGTGGTGGAGAAGATTCTTGATTCTAGGATGTTTAGAGGAAAGTTGCAATATCTGGTCCAATGGGAAGGATATGGGCTAGAGGAAAATTCTTGGGAGCCTGAGGAAAATGTTCATGCTCCTAGACTAGCAAGAGAATTCCACCAGAGGTTTCCCCACAAGCCTGGTCCTAAGACGTCCAGGGGACGTCCTGTGAGGAGGGGAGTACTGTCAGAGCCTGGAATCGAACCTGGGCCTTCTGCAGTGAGAGACAGTGTTTCTTCTCACTGAGCCACCTGGAATGCTGGACAGCTCCCTTGACAATTCTTTGGATGATCCTGCCTTTTCCCTGTTTTGTCTTGAACCTTGAACTCCTTGCTCCGCCCATGAACTTCCTATAAAAGTCATGTCTCTGCACTTCCTGGTTGCCAGATTATTGTGCCTTACCAGCCAATATCCCGCTTACTGTTCCTGCTGCTGTCTTCATCTAAGTTACCGACCTTTGGCTTGCTACTGACTACGATTCTGCCTCATCCTATCTACTAGAATTGGTGACCGACCCTTGGCTTGTGACTGACTCCGCTTCTGTTTGATCCGCTTTGGTTTCCAGCCTACTCATTCCCTGGTGGGGTGATCCTGAGATCTGCAACCTGGCATGCACACGCAGCCAAATCCATCTCCACCATTAGGAGCTCTGGGGAAGACCGGTGGATGCTTAGACCCCGCACCTCAGGTGAGCCTGCGTTATTCCCAGGGTGGGCCGCTGGTGTACCAATCCTGCTGGTTTCAGGTAAGCCTTACAACTGCTGTAGCAACTGGTCTCTGAACCTGACCCAGATCGTGACACATTCATAACGCTGCCCCAAACTACCTCACCGACCTGATACCCAAATACCACCCAACCCGTACTCTTCGCTCCTCACAAGACCTCCTACTTTCTAGCTCCCTGGTCTCCTCCTCCCACGACCGACTGCAGGACTTCTCCAGGACTTCCCCCATCCTCTGGAACTCACTACCCTAATCCATCAGACTGTCACCTACCCTCCTCACCTTTAGGTGCACCCTGAAAACCCATTTCTTCAGGGAAGCGTACCCCACTCTCACCTAACATCTGATCTCCTCCACTCTTCCTTCCACTCCATCCCCCACAGCTACTTCCTCCTTTACCACTATCCCCCTCCCTCCTAGATTGTAAGCTCGAAAGAGCAGGGCCCTCGAAACCCCTCATGTATTGTTTTGTTACTGTATTGTCTCATATACTGTCCCCCACTATAATGTACAGCACTGAGCAAACCTTTTGGCGCTATTTAAATACTGTATAATAATAATAATAATAAAACTGCAGAGCAGGGTAACAGGCTTGGAGGTTTCAATCAAAAATCTCTGCAGGGCAGGACAACATGCTTGGCGGCTCCTATCAAAAGTCTCTGCGGAGCAGTGTAACAGGCTTCACGGTTTCTATCAAAAGTCTCTGCAGAGGAGGGTAACATACTTGATGGTTCTTATCAAAAGTCTCTGTGGAGCAGGGCAACAGGCTTGGTGGCTCCTATCAAAAGTCTCTGCAGAACAGGGTAACAGACTTCACGATTTCAATCAAAAGTCTCTGCAGAGCAGGGTAATATGCTTGGCAGTTTCTATCAAAAGTCTCTGCAGAGCAGGGTAACATGCTTCGCGATTTCTATCAAAAATCTCTGCAGAGCAGGGTAACATGCTTGGCGGTTTCTATCAAAAGTCTCTGCAGAGCAGGGTAACATGCTTGGTGGTTTGTACCATAAATCTCTGCAGAGCAGGGTAGCAGGCTTGGAAGTTTCTATAACAAATCTCTGCAGGGCAACATGCTTGGTGGCTCCTATCAAAAGTCTCTGTGGAGCAGGGTAACAGGCTTTGCGGTTTCTATCAAAAGTCTCTGCAGAGCAGGGTAACATACTTGATGGTTCCTATCAAAAGTCTCTGCAGAGCATGGTAACATGATTGGTGGTTTCTATCAAAAGTCTCTGCGGAGCAGGGCAACATGCTTGGTGGCTCCTATCAAAAGTTTCTGCAGAACAGGGTAACAGACTTCACGATTTCTATCAAAAGTCTCTGCAGAGCAGGGTAACATGCTTGGCGGTTTCTATCAAAAGTCTCTGCAGAGCAGGGTAACATGCTTGGCGGTTTCTATCAAACGTCTCTGCAGAGCAGGGTAACATGCTTGACAGTTTGTATCAAAAGTCTCTGCTGAGCAGGGTAACAGGCTTGACAGTTTGTATCAAAAGTCTCTGCGGAGCAGGTCAACATGCTTGATGACTCCTATCAAAAGTCTCTGCAGAGCAGGGTAACATACTTGATGGTTCCTATCAAAAGTCTCTGCAGAGCAGGGTAACATGATTGGCAGTTTCTATCAAAAGTCTCTGCAGAGCAGGGTAACATGATTGGCAGTTTCTATCAAAAGTCTCTGCAGAGCAGGGTAACACGCTTGGCAGTTTCTATCAAAAGTCTCTGCAGAGCAGCGTAACATGCATGCCGGTTTCTATCAAACGTCTCTGCAGAGCAGGGTAATAAGCTTAGTGGTTTGTATCAAAAGTGTCTGTCTTCAGAAAACTAGAATGCCCCTACGGAGCTAAGGAATGAAGGCATCTGCTGGGATGTTCTGGTGTGCCTGCAAAATATTAAAAAAAAGTGTACGTATATGGTTGTTACTGTGTGTTTTTAAGTTGCAGTGCAATGCATTTTTTACGGGTGTTCCAGTCCATTTTGTTGCCTCTTTTTCTTTTTTGTAATGTATGCTATTGCTATACACTGAATAAAAAATGCAGCCTATCCATTGGTGCTGTAGAATAAGTCCTCCGGAACCTGGTGTTCCATCTAAAACACATCAAAATGAAATACAATTTAAAAAAATTATGCAGTGCCGTAACTCAAAAAATGGCCTGGTCAGGAAGGGGTTTAAATCCTAAGGAGGGCAAGTGGTTAATAAATTTAATAAACATTTATTTCCAAGCAGCATGTATGGATCATCTTCAATTTGTCAGAGATCCAGCAAATGTATTTTCTCATTGGTAAGGGGCGATGATAATGCCTTTCAAAACAGCCTATACTTAATACAGAAGAGCAGGAAAGACTGTACTCTGCTCTGAGCAGGAGACAATTCCACTATGGAGAAGTACCATAAAAGTTTTGTATCCCCAGGAAAAACTAGGCCGCTAGAAAAGGCAAAAAAAGTTGTCAAAGGTCTTGCATAGACCAGTTTTGGGCTTGTGCCTATGTCATTAGTTTGATATTAAGATGTCTGAAATTATTCAGAATTCATTGACAGTGTATCTGACCTGCAGATGGCCTCCTTCTGACCTGCATTTTACCTGCTTCATACGGCCTTTTCATTTCTATAGACTTGTTTCTGAATGCAAAACCCCCTTGAAGTGAACAAAAGTCCCTCAACATAAGATGCAAACTTGGAGATCATTAGAGTACTTCTGAGGCATCCTGACGCTCCCACTGTACTCTGACAGCTGCTGGTGATGCATACCCATACAACAGCTGCATCTGGCTAGATGAAGCCACATTTGTCCAAAACGTTTCAATCAAAGAATGCTGGACGGGAGGCTCACATGTGGCAGGGCCACACATTGAGAGAATTTCAACTGGTTCCTGATGAAATTGCCTAGTGTATGTCCAGCTTTAGTCACATAAAAACAATAAGGGCCCTTTCACACAGGTGGACTCCGCCAAAAAGATCTGTCTGTTCAGCAGGGGATCCGTCCACTGATCCCTGCTGAGCAGCGGATGAAAGGTCTGTGTCCACTTGTGCAGAGTGGACATGGACACAGCCTGCTCTTCTCTATGGGGCAGCCAGATGTAAATGGACCGCCTGTCCATATACATCCGACTGTCATCCGTTGCACTAGACCAGTGGTTCTTAACCTTGTTGGAGGTACTGACCCCCACCAGTTTCATATGCGCATTCACCGAACCCTTCTTAATTGGAAAAATAAAATATGATTTTTAAAATTCAAAACATAGGTATATATTTATACATAGGTGCACAAAATGAACAAAACCGTTAAGAACAAAGAACAAAACCATTAAAACATGATTTTCACACAAAAACAAAAACATAATAATGAATATTTACTGCACGAATCATATGAGTCGGGTGTGGGTCTTCACCTCCGTCGAACCCGCGAGACTGACTCACCGAACCCCTGGGGTTCGATCGAACCCAGGTTAAGAACCACTGCACTAGACAGATGGAGAACTGATCCAGTTTTTAGAACGGATAAGATACAGATGGGTGTAAACAGACATATGTCTGTTTACATCCACCTCCCCAGAGAGAACAATGAGTGGTCAGATAGAGTCTGCCTGAAAAATGGATAGGTGGACTTGATTGGTTAACCAATGTGATAGGCCCCAAGAAATGAAAACCCAGACTTACTTTTCCACCCACTGAGGGAGCATGTTGGTCATGCTGGCAAATTCAAAGACCATCAAGTTTTTGTTTGAAAGGTGTATGCAAAGTACTACCCTCTTGCTCTATATGTGATGCATGAACATTTTTTTTATATAACTGCATGTAGCAATTCATTTGATATGATTAAAAAATGCCAATATGTGTATATTCAAAAGTACAATATAATCATATAATGTTGAAAACAACAGTGACTATTCAAGGTGGCTGCAAACAAAAATTGGGTTTCTACAACCAATGATAAAAGTATTACAAGGAAGGTATTGCTGTGCAGCAATATAGCAGGTTCCCAGCTCCACAGGGTCCAGCTACAGGAGGAGCACTGCACCCGGGCCCCAGGTAGAAGCTGGCCAGACCAGGTACTGGAGGGGAAGACCGACCTTACTGCATTTCAGCTCTTGTTCAATCCCCACCATGTTTGGAGTGACACAACTGAGCGACAATATTGCTGTAGGTTAGGGTATGCTAATATCACCCTCTGAAGAGCAATTCACAGTGAATCACTTTGCAGAGGGTATATGTCAGGCAGCAAGGAAGCATTATATTGCTTCCTCATCACGTGATTAAATTCCTAAAAACTCACATGACCTCGCTGCAACTGTGTTCATTGTACATGGTTGTGAGGGGGCCCCATTCAGGGGAATGGGTTGCATTCAGCCACTGAATGTGTCGGGGGGATATTTTTGTATTCCCCCATTTACTGCCTTTGCTGTTACCCCCTCCTAACCACTACACTCTGTACATTAATTACATAGTCCAGATCCTTGCATTCTATGCATTACCCACTCCTGACCCCTGAACTATGTACATTACCCACTCCTGAGCCCTGCACTCTGTATGTTAACCACGTGCCTACCGGGCACTTATACCCCCTTTGTGTCAAGGCCAATTTTCAGCTTTCAGCACTGTCGCACTTTGAATGACAATTGCGCGGTCATGCAATATTGTACCCATATGAAGTTTGGGTAATTTTTTTCACACACATAGAGCTTTTTTTTGGTTGTATTTAATCGCCACTGGGTGTTTAATTTTTTGTGCTATAAACAAATAAATTAGGAAATTGTTTTTTAAAAAGTTTTTCTTTGTTTTTATTATAAAATTTTGCAAATAGGTAATTTTTCTCCTTCACTGATGTGCATTGATGAGGCTGCACTAATAGGCAGCACTGATAGGCACTGATGAGGTGGCACAGATAGGCAGAACTGATGGGCACTGACAGGCGACACTGATAGGAGGCACTGATGCTGCTGCACTGATAGGTGGCACTGATGGGAGCACTGATGGGTGACACTGACTGTTGGCACTGATGGGCACTGATGGGTGGCACTGATGGGGGCACTGGTGGGTGCACTGCTAGGCACTGAGGGGGACAGGTGGGTGACACTGCTAGGCACTGAGGGGCACAGGTGGGTGGCTCTGCTGGGCACAGGTAGGTGGCACTGCTGGGCACTGGTGGGTGGCACTGCTGGGCACTGATGATCAGTGCCCTGATGATCAGTGCCGATCTGTTCTCTGACAATTGCCGGTTATCAGCAGTACTTTCCTTGCGCTGTGACAGCGTGAGGAAAGTGCAGCCGATAACCGGCAGCTGTATTTACCAGGTGATCTGCTGTGTCATTGGACTGATCATGTGGTAAAAGGCTGCTGTGATTGGCCTTTTACCACATCACGTAATCAGCTGTGTTCGTAGGACACAGCGATCATGGAGATCGCCAGGTGTGCACTGCTGGGGGCGCATGGGAGGGCACGTTCTGGGAGGCCGTCATATGACGTTCTTCCTAGACTGGACAACCGTGCTGTAGCCGTCAAGTGCACTCCTGAGCCCTGCACTCTGTATATTAAACACTCCGACCCCTGTGTCCACTGACACCAATGCTGGGGGCAAGTTATTGCATCCACTGACACCAATGCTGGGGGTTATTATTGTGTCTGCTGACACCAGTACTTGGGGTTATTGCACATCAACGTCTTCAGTGTGCATTGCAATACACTGCAAAAAATGCAGCAGGACCTACATTCTTGTGAGTTGAGGTGTGAAAATGTGCCACTTATGTGTGGCCCTCTGGAGAAGTCAGGGCCACACTTGAGGCCTTCTATAATATTAAAGTTGACCACTACTGATCTACAGTATGTGTGCAGTGTGTACTGACTATGTTTTTTGACTATACTTGGCCATTTTACTTTATGTCACTCTAAATATCCAGTGCAGTTTAGCCATGCCCACATTTAACCACCATGTTCTCTGCCAAGGTATTACTCATTCTCAAGTTCTAATGTTGGGAAATATGTATATTGCATTCAGTAGGCAGTACCGCCAGTGCACTTGACCCCTTGAAGTGAATGGACCACAACGCAACCTCTAACCAAACATTAGGCTTGTGGTCCTGGTGCAGTGTTCCCATTCAAAAACCCGGTCTGTCAAAAAAAAAAAAACACAAGCATTCAGGAGTCGGCAGTATCACCTTCTGAATGCCTGTCAGCAGAACCTGTCCTGTTTTCTGAAATGCAGTCCACTGTGGACTGCTTTTCAGAGACCACTGCAGAAGTAAACTAGGCCTTATGAAGGAGAATCCTGCGAATAACACATTTAGTGGCATATTTATAAAGCAGTTAATCTGACATTTACTTCAGGTGCATGTGTTTTAAATGCAGTGATTGATTAACAACGACTGAATGTTTGGTTAACGAAACATTCACAACTTTATAAATATCCCCATTTTTGTGCCTGGGTGTCTACAGTCACTTCTTCATGTGTGTTGGTTGTCACCCAGACTGGACTACAAACACGTCCACCTTTGTTCTCTATTACCTGGAGGATAAGGAGATTAGTAGTTTACTGAAAAATAAAATTATTTTTGCTTTATTTATTTCAGATGATTATATAGTGCTGACAGAACTTTAAATTCTGGACATTTACATCAGTCCATCCTTACAGTCCAATGTCTCTACCTCACATACATATTCACATACTAGGGACAGCAGCCAATTAACCTACCAGCATGTCTTTTGGAGTGTGGAACGAAACCGACTCAAGCACAGGGAGGACATGCAAACTCCATGCACGTAGTCTCCTGGCTAGAATTAGAATAGGGGTCACTAGTGCTGAAAGACAGAATTGTGCTTTCAGTTTAAATTATTTCAGGAAGTGACAAGGATACTGAGTTTCTGTACTTGCTGAAAATGTTCTCAGCCTTAAAAATGAAAACATATGCAGGCATCAAATCTAATTACTTCTGCAATATGTTACAGTTTTGTTCTTTGGTTTTGTTATCCCTTAATGAGATTCCCCTTTTCTAACCAGTCACCTTTTAATGAAGTGTAATATTAATGACCCTTTATCCTTTTTTCCCATTCCTTCGGGCCGTGAATACATTTACCAGTATGCTGCATATAGAAGAGGGGTTGTATCATATGTATGCATGCTGTGTGATTGTGTTCATCAGCTTAACACCATTTTCTTCCATATTGTTGGCATTAAGTACAGAAATTTGTACTTGGTAAGTACCTATGTACTTACCTTCACACAACCTTAGTCGAATTTTGGAATTCAAATTATAATTTGAAGGTAGACTATGGTTGTTTTGTGTCAAAAACAATTGTTTGCTCTTGAAAAATAAACACGTAATACATGCAGATTCTAACGCACTATGGGTTGCCTATAGAGACAACAGAGTAGGAGCTGAATGCCTATAGGCTGGCCTCGCCTGGTTGAGTTGGACTGAACCGTTAAAGAAGTCAAAAGTCACGGGTCTGACTCATTCATGTGTAATAAAACAAAACCATGCAACATTTCATATTTTCTAGACTACAAAATATATTTTTTTAAAACATTTTTACTCCTAAGCAATATAAAGAAAGTACATATGTACCGCTATTCCTAAACACTTAAGGATAAATTGTATGTATAGCCGGTTTTTATGTTTTTAGTTTTAGCTAGAATAGAGAATGATTTGCTGAGGGTAACAGGTATTTTACCCCAGGAATGGCAGTGGCCGCCTAGCTGAGAGAGTGTCTGCATAGTGACAAGACACTGAGTGGCAAGCAAGCCCAACTGGAAGTTTCCTGAATACGCACAGGTAAGCACTGGAACTGCCTCTGCTACTGCTGTGTCATTGCCGCCAGTTGGATGGAACGGGGCTTCTTCTGAACCTAGAAGACCCAGGTAAAGCCTTGCATGTGTAACAGCCACCAGAGTAATCCAATATGGCATCCCTGCATGTGCAGACACACCTGTGCATCATGTACGCCATCCGGCTACACATGGACAGTATGCAAAGCTCAACACTACCACAGCAGAGTATTGATGAACTAGCGTCATGTGCCCAACAGGCAACCCTGGACAGCTACCGTCACCCACAGCAGCACACTGTCCAGCAGTTAAGAAAACACTTCAAAAATGGAGGACTTCACACAATCACTTACTGATCCAGGCTGCAGTGCCAAACCCAATCTTCAAGCATCACAATTGAGCCGGTCCAAAGGGCCTTTGGGGACAATACTCCCCCTTGTGGGATCAATGTCCTTGATCTGAAAAGCACCCTTTCAGCACTCACCAGATAACAGGTACCTGTGACTACATTACAGGCCATCCCTGTGCTTCCACACAAATATCTGGGTACTGTCCATTTGGGCCATGGGGATATAGTTGATAAGTCCAGATAAAGCCCTTCCCTTCCCTTGCACTGCTCACAAAAAAATCTTTAGAGAGACTGCACAGACACATTTATCACCTAAGGATACTAGTACAAAACTGAGGATAAGCTGTGCTATGGGCCGTTATACCTGGGTGGAGAAGTCTGCCTTTTTTGGTCAGTGTCACATGAAGGTGGCAGCATAACCCATAGTCATGAATATGAAGATGCCCTGTTTCCTGTGATATATGATAAAGAAAGTAAGTTTAATTGTCTTTAATATGCAACTTTCATAAAATAATACCCTGGGATCCTGCCATGAACATCCTTGTTAAGGCACTTGCTGTTATATGATAACAACACTGTCCCTGTCTCTCAATTCCTATCCTGTGTTTTTACATGGGCTTCCAGGGTAGACTATAAGTCGTTATGCGGACGCTGCTGCTGGTATGCTGTCATGTAGACAGGATGTGGCTGCATAGAGGCTATACTCAATGTGCTGAAACGTAACAAAGGATGATTAAAAAGTCTAAATACAGTAAATTCTAAATTAAAAAATATGACAGTTGTTTATGATACACAGTATTTAGTCAACTAAATATCTTTCCACTTAGAAACAACAAGCTATGAAATTCATATAAATATAGAAACAACAATAAATGTGAAAATCATATGAAAAATACATTTAAGGGCTTGTTTACACTTGTGATTGAGGGCCAGAAAACTCTGTGGTTGAGCCACGTTTGTATTACCCACAGGGGTGGACTGACCATTTGGAAACTCGGGCACTGCCCGAGGGCCTGGGGTCAGTAGGGGGCCCCATGAGATGCCCCTGGTACCTTTTTCAAAGGTTTTTTTGAGTTTGGGCAATGCCCCATGATCCCCTATTGCCCAGAGGCCCCATGAGTTGTCAGTCTGCCCCTGATTACCCCTCAGCTGCTCCCGTTGTTGCTGCTGAGGCAGAGATCAGGGTGTTTACATGCTGCGGCTGGTACTTTCTGGCCACAGCAAGAAGTAAACCACCTGTCGTGCTTGGTGGGGGGAACTGAGCATTCTAGTAAAGTGTGCTGTCCTGCAACCTCTCCATTCTAAACGATAATACATGTGGAGGCACTAAAAAAAAAATATTGGAACGCACAAATTGCCTTAACACTAGTTAGAAAAAAACAAACTAACCCATTCATATAAGAAAAAAGCTAAATTATTTTTAGCAGTAGAGCACAGGCTGTGTATTATGTAAAAGCCAAAAACCATATAACATTCTGGAATGTGTGATAGCAAGTGTGGGACAACATCTCCAATCCATCTATTAAGTATCCATTTAGCGTATTAATCCTTCTGCAATCTCTACTATGTTAGTAATGCTACATGTTCTCTGATCTAGTAGGCGGCTCAGAATGCTGTGTATATGTAAATCAATTTGCCACGAGAAGGTTGACCTTGAAAACGTACAGAGGCTCATGGTAATTGATGATTAATTTTAATGAAGACAACAAGAGAAGTTATTGATTTGCTATGTGTTCTATTTATAGATGAGAGTGTTTTTGAGTTCCATAAATAATTGCTTACCAAAAAACAATAAATAGGATGCAATGTATGATCCGTAATAATAAAGAAATGCATTTATGAACATTCTGAAGCTAAGAAATGCTAGCAAATAGCTGGGGGTTATACCTGAAAAACATAAGTTAACAGAGGCATAATATACAGTAATGACAAGTGGATATGTGCACACAAGTAGCCATTTGCTATGTACTTATTTGATTGAGACTATATTACTTAAAGTGGTTGTAAAGGTTCAAGGTGTTTCACATTCTGTGTGCAGCAGCCCCTCCAATACTTACCTGAGCCCCATCGAGATCCAGCGATGTGCACAAGAGCATTGGCTCACCAGAGACTCTCCCTCCTCATTGGCTGGGACAGCAGTGGGAGCTATTGGCTCCCACTGATGTCAATCACAGCCAGTGAGCCAATGAGGAGAGAAAAGGGGTGGGGCCTAGTGGGGGCTGTGTGTGAATGGACGCATAGGGCAGCAGCTTGGGTGTGAGCCTGCTCAGGTGCTCCCATAATAGGCTGCTTGCTGTGGGGGCACTCAGCAAGAGGGAAGGGCCAGAAGCACTGGCAGAGGACCCAAGAAGAGGAGGATTGGGGCTGTGCTGTGCAAAACCACTGCACAGAGCAGGTAAGTATGATATGTTGTTTTTTTCTCTTTATTATTGCCTTTAAAATCACTTTAATGTAACTTAATCTGTTAATTTAGTGCAGTGCAGTATTAAAGAGGTTAGCATTAAGGGTGACCCACCAGGACCTTATCTGCATGAAACTTGTATATTCTCACTGTTTGTGTGCACTTCTTCCAGGTACTTTGGGTTTTTCCACAAAAAGGTCCTGTGTTGATGGGATTTGGGCTCATGTCATTCAGAATTGAGCTGGGTATACACAGTTACATGGCAGGCTGAGCAAAAATATGAAAGAATTCCCACATCCAACACAAGTGAGGTAGATGGAAGAATCCTCCCCACCGAAACACTGTATCCTAACAGCGGGAACAAAATGCTTCAATGTAGTTGGACTTCCGAAGCTTTATTTTAGCCACATGAATATGCATGCTAAGTGAAGTAAATTGCTGGTTGTATAACATGCATTCCCTGGGGGTCAGGCTTTCCTTAAGAAGTTTTGTCTAAAGGATGGCTTGGACCAAGGGCGAACATGATTTTTACACAATACAGAGTACTTTAAGGTTGACAGCCAATTGTTCGAGCCATGCACAGACGCTTGACAAGCAATCTGCAGAGAGTATGGTGTCATTCTGGATATCCTATAGGAAGTCAATTGACACAGTATATACTGATCAATGCTAATTTTGTTCCAGGTCAACAGCTCCAATATCAGCATTCCAGATTTTCTCTGTGAACTTAAAACCTTCATGTTCAATTTTTGAAATGGCAATGACCATTTTATATTTGCCTAAGGATCATCAAACTTATTTCATAACAGACCAAAGAACATATTGGTTTTTATATGACTTTAACTAGTTAAAGACTTTGGACTTGCTACAAATGCCCAAAAATGTCATCATAGTACACAGGACGTGTGTAGCATATCCAGTCCCTTTGCCCTGCAGCCATGACCCCCCTACCACTACACAGCAATATTCGGCTATAATTAATCAAAGCTGGGATTGCTGTGTACACAGAGCAGCTCTCCCGGCTGCTGCTGTTTACAATAATCCAAAATACTATCTGACTCTAGGTTCACAGTGCTGTGGCTGTGATTTCATCAGATTTTACAGTGCTAATATGAAGTGCAACTTTGTTAGATTTTGATGCATTTTTCATGCCTCTGCATTTTTGGCTTTGGTCAATTCTAAGTATATCTGCTTTGATATAAATTAAAGCTGCCATCTTCCTTTTTACAGCTTTGTCTATGTTGTGTGTTGGTTAAACAGTCATGTCCTCTCTGTCATTGGTCATAGCAGCAGTCGTAACTGCTGCCACAGTGTTGATTGAAGAAGAAAAGGTGCAGAGAAACAGAAAGCATTCTGGATTCATCCAGTGATTGCAAATAGGGAAGAGAGAGACCAGTTCTGGGTCATGTATAATGATATGTACATAAGGAAAGGTTTTTCACTTACACACACATATCAATAAAAAGGTATCTACATATACTTATCCTCATTAGATTTCTTTGAGGAGGGATGTGCTTGGGAGGAGGAAAGTAAATTAAACAGCACTGAAACAGCATCAAAATGCATAAAAAAAGCATTAAATCACATGAAGATGCATTTTTGGTGGTTTTCTGTTGAAGCGTATGGGAAAAAAAATCATGCTGGAATCACATTAAAGCGGTATAGGACCCTATTCCAGAACTGCACCTTCTGTGCTGCATTGATGTGAATAGGTACTATCGAAAACAATGTGATTTACATTGTCATGCGATTCTGAGTGACTCAAGTGGCATTTGAAATCACACTAGTGTGAACCAGGCCTGCGACAGGAATCAGAAAGATACAAAGTAACAGGGTTCATTCATCTGCAGAGCAAAGGGATGAACTTCAATCCGCAGATGATGTCAGTTAACCACCTCCGGTCCGCCCTATAGCAGAAGTACTGCAACAGGGCGGCATGGGTGCACAAAATCACGTGTATATATATATATATATATATATATATATATACATACACGTAATTCTGCATTTCCAGGCAGGGGGCATGACGAACATCTCCGACGGGGGGGAGAACTGTTTGTAAACAAAATAGTTCTCTCCCCTGTCAGCTCCTGCACACTGCTTTGCATTGCTGTGCATAGCAGAGCTATACAAAGCAGTGTGCTTACAGTGAAGCACAAACACAGCCCAGTATGCAAAACAGCACACAGTTAACCCTTTGATCATCCCACATGTTAACCCCTTCCTGCCCAGTGCCAATAGTACAGTGTCAGTGCTTTTTATTAGCACTAATCACTGTATTGGTGTCACTGGGGATGTCAGTGACACCAAGTCAGTTCCCCCCAGTTTCAGAATGCCCACCGCAGTCCCACAGTCCTGCTATAAGTCGCTGATTGCCACCATTACTAGTAAAAATAAAAACCAAAAAATCCCAGTATATATACCGTCATTTGTAAACGCTATAACTTTCACATAAACCAATTAATTTACACATATTGGGATTTTTTTTAGCAAAGACGTAGCAGAATACATTTTGGCCTAAATTTATGGTGACATTTCATTTTTAAAATTATTTTACTGGACATGTTTAATAGCAAAAAGTAAAAAAATACTGTTTTTATTTTTCAAAATTTTTTTTATTTTATAGCGCAAAAAAGAAAAAATGTAATTTGGGTGCAGCGTTGCATGAACGCACAATTGTCAGTATAACGCAGCGCCGTAACGCAAAACGTGGCTTGGTCAGGAAAGGGGGGGGGGGGGTAAATCCTCTGGAGGGTAACCTGGCAAGTAAAGTTTGATAAAAAAATTTCCACTGTTTAGCTCCTTAATAACCCTTAGTGCACTCTAATCCGCCCTAATTAACTCCCTATTCTCCTCCATTCATTGATTATTTTCCTGATGATTTTTTTGTTTGTTTCTATTTTATTAACCATTAACATATAAACTTTTGTGTGTTTTGTTCATTAATATTTTCAAAATTGAAAAAAAAGTATTTTATTTGTAAATAACTTTGCAATGCTTTGCACCAGACTTATCATTTTAGTGTCATTTTTAAACTGTAGCTCGGGGTACAGTTTCAGCACCACAAACGGTAACCCCGAGCTACACTCGGGATTACCCTGCAGCGGTGCTCCGGGATCCCTTGATCACTTACCTTATCCTTTGCTCCCGCGATGTCCCTCCTGCAGCATCCCCAGCCATCTTCTCCAGCCGATGTCAGCATCCGTCTTCCGGGTTCCGGTTCCTGCAACGTCGGGACGTATTGGGATGTAACCGGCGGGAAATTTAAAAATTTTAAAAAGTGACAATTTACTAAATACACTAAAATCACACAGTAAAACATTACTGTATCAAAGCATTTCACATACATTTTGTCCCTAGTGCTTTGTCTGGTGCAATGCCTGCATTTTTACTGTTCTTTCTGCCAAGAAACTGAAAAACGTCCTTGGCATCCAAAAAGCGTCCCTTTAGGTCAAAAGCGGTTTTAGACCAGCTAAAGAACAGTGATAGTAAATTAGAACCACTTGCAGAATTGAGTGATAATGATTTGTGGGGAAATTCATCATCAGACTCTGAAAACGATTTTATGACTAAAATCAGTGATGTGCGAACTTGGCGCTATATTTCAAATTTCAGTGTTTTTGGTTTGATTACATTATTGAATTAAAATGATTATTATATTATTATTTTTTATGATTATTTATTAAATTATAATTTATGATTTAGTGTTTCAAATTTTAACATACCTGGGATGTTTACTAGACTCTTGTTCGGACAGATTTCAGTGAGTTATTCCTAAGAATTACAGGCCTACAATAAAAAAAAAAACATATTTCCATGCAAAAAAATGTACCGCTTTGAGCACAGAAATACTGACATAATCATACCGCTAGGGAGGCTACACATGACAAATCACTGAATAAAATGTGCACTTTTTATCTGCAGCAACACTAATTATTTCTAAACTAACACTGGTCACAAAAAGAAAAGTGCTTTTTGTTTAGTTTGGTTACATTTTATTGTCTAAGGATTGAGAGAAAAAAAACATGGTTGCAGAAAAAAAAATAATATATGTGTTACGTTACCTTACCTTAAACTGATTCTAAAGTCTAAACATTTGTTACCTTAATGTATTCCTTGCAGTAAGGTGAAAAATGTTCCAGTACTGCCCCCTCACCCCCCCCCCCCCTATACTTACTCACTGGAAACAGCATTGTGCCCATCTGTGACAGCTCTCCCTGCTTTCACAGGCTTTGCTGAGGCACTGAGAGCCATTGACTCCTTGCTGTCAGTCTAATTCTGTGACAATGGAGCAGTGAACAGGGCTGAGCAATGCTGTATGTGTCTATGGATGTAGACAGCATGGCTCAGGATTGAGCCAGCAGGTGTGCCACCATAAGAAGTGGCTTCCTATGGTGGCACACCAAGAAGAGGAAGAGCCAGGACCACCAGCGGAGGGCCCAAGAAGAGGAGGTTTAGGGCTGTTCTGTGCATTAAATTTTATTTTTAAAAGAATAGACTTTACAACTACTTTAAAGTGGTTGTAAAGCCATAAGGTTTTTACCTTAATGCATTCTAAGCATTAACCTCCTTAGCGGTATTCCCGAGTGTAGCTCGGGGTAAAATCTGAGTACCAAGAGCGGTAACTCCGAGCTACACTCGGGCTTACCATGCGGCATTGCTCAGGGATTCCCTGCAGCACTTACCTTGTCCTTCGCTCCCACAATGTGTCCCCTGCAGCGTCCCCGGCGTCGTGACGTACGGGCGCCGGAACCGGCGGCAAATTTGAAATTTTTAAAAAATGTCATTTTTTAAAAAATGATTATTACATAGTAAAACATTGCTGTTTCAATGCATTTCACATACATTTTGTCCCTACTGCTTTGTCCTGTGCCCTGCCTGCATTTTGACTGTTCTTTCTGCCTGGAAACTTAGAAAAGTCCATGGCGTCCAAAAAGCGTCCCTTTACGTCAAAAGCGGTTTTAGACCAGCTAGAGAACAGCGATAGTAAATCAGAACCACTTGCAGAATTGAGTGATAATGATTCGTGGGGAAATTCGTCATCAGACACTGAAAACGATTTTGCGACTTTGCTCAGCGATGTGCGAATTTGCCTCTGTATTTCAAATTTCAGTGTTTTTGGTTTGATTATATTATTGAATTAAATTTATTATTAATATATTATTATTTTTTATGATTAATTATTAAATTATAATTTATGATTTTGTGTTTCAAATTTTATCCTACCCGGGATGTTTAATAGACTCTTGTTTGGACAGATTTCAGTGAGTTATTCCTAAAAATGACAGCCTACAATAAAAAACTACATATTTCCATGCAAAAAAATTGTACCGCTTTCAGCACAAAAAATCGGAAAGAATCATACCGCTGAGGAGGTTAAGGTAAAAAACCTTCTATGCCTAGGATATCCCCTTATGCTTACCTGAACCCCATTAAGTTCCAGCACTGTGCATAAGAGTAGCAGCTTTTATGGCTCTGTCCCTCCTCACAGGGCAGATTGATAGCAGCGGAAGCCTGCAGCTGTCAATTAAACTCTGTGACCAGGGGTCAGGGCTGTACCTGCTGTCTGTGTCTATGAAGCGATCCTGCATGAGTGCCCCCATAGGAAGCAGCTTCCTTAGGAGGCATTGGAGGAAATGAGGAGCCAGGAGAGGCAGTGAGGGACCCGATAACAGGGGGATCGGGGCTTCGCTGCAAAACCAGTGCACAGAGCAGGTATGACATGCTTATTACTCTAATAAAAAAAAACAAAAAAACAAAGCTTTACAACCACTATAAGTAATGACAAAGTTATTGCTGAATAAACAGGTCCATAGCAGAATGGTAAAAATTGGTCTGGTCCATAGGGGATGAACAGGTGTGAGAGGAGAAGCAGTTAATTATACGGAACTGAAGACATTATTTGCTAAATTCTAGAAAAATTTGATTTCCCAATGACGGAAAAAAACATCTTGAAGCGGGTATAAACAAATACCCCTAGAGCATACAAAACTACCTTGTTACCAAATCTTGTCCAATCAGATCACATCTCACTGATGATGAGTCTTTTTTACAAACCTCTAATCTGCAGAACAAGACCAGATATTAAAACTCTCCAAGTCTGGAGTGAGGAAGTAATCTCACTCTTGCAGACCTGCTTTGGAATCACAGACTGGGACATGTTTGCACAAGGTGTGGATTAGGGGCGGACTGACAACTCATGTGGCCCCCCGGGCAATAGGGGATTATGGGGCCCCTGTGTCCTTGCCCAAACTCAAAAAAGCCTATGAAAAAGGTTCAAGGGGCATCTCATGGAGACCCCTACTGACCCCGGGCACTCGCCCGAGTTTCCAAATGGTCAGTCCGCCCCTGATGTGGATTTAGAGGATTATGCCATATCTGCTTTGGCCTATATAGATTTCTGTACTGAGACTGTACTAACCTGTAAACCATCAAGGTGTTTCCAAATGAAAAGCCATGGCTGAATTGAAGTGTACAGGCTTTGCTCAGAGAACAAGGCGCTGTCTGTAAATCAGGTGACTTATTGGCATAATACAGTAAGGCTTGGAGACAAGTAAAAGGGGTAATAGAGAGGATAAATCTGAATACAAACAGTGTATTGAATGTGATCTTGAGAACAATGTTCCCCATAGCAGGTGGAAATGAAATATTGCCAGATTTTAAAACAAGTGTTCCACTGATTAGTAACACTGTACACCCTGATATGATATACAGTTTTTGTGCTGATTTGGATGATCAAAACTTCATGATAAAACCCTCAATTAAGAACCGGCAGAGGAACAGACACTCATATTACAGCCACACAAAGTAAGATGAATGTTGTGGAAAATTGAGATCAACAAGGCAGCGGGGCCAGGTGATGTTTCAGGCTGTACATTGAGGGTATGTGCTGCTCAGTTACTAAAGTTTGGTTCACCCCTATGCTTTTGATTCGATTTTGAATGCTTTTTGCTTTTGTTTTTCCAGTGTTTTTGCCATGTTTTTACCGCATTTTGCATTTTTTGTTGTTAACGTGGACATTTTTTTCTTACTGGGCAGAAAAAAATGGAGCAAAAACTTGGCAAAAACACACTACATGCATTTCATAAGCTTCTCCATTGAACTCTATTGCTGCTTTTTGCGTTTAAAAAAGTCCCTGACCCTTTCTAAAAGCAGTTTTCTCTGATCCTCCCCTTTTTGTACTGTTCCACAGTAAAGTTCCACAGGGCTGTATGCTTAGTCCCATTTACTCTCTTTACACATAATTCATGCCTCTAATGCAATATAATACTCTAATTGGACTCTAATATAACACTCTAATTGCAGACAGATACAAAGCAGCATGTCCATGCTGTCAGGAGAGAGATCTGTGTTGTTTACACAAAGATCTCTCCCCTCTGAGCCCTACCAACAAGTACTGAGTCCCAGCTGGGAATCGCCGTCCGGGACCTGGTGATTCACATCCCCAGCAGCCAATAGCGGTGATGGTAGGGCGGCACATACGTGCCCCCTACCTGGAAATGCAAATCATGTACAGTGAATGAAATAAGTATTTGATCCCCTGCTGATTTTGAATGTTTTCCCACTCACAAAGAAATGATCAGTCTAAAAATCGAATGGTAGGTGTATTGTAACACTAAAAGACAGAATAGCAACAAAAAATTCAAAAGAAATGCATGTCTAACAAATTATGCAATGATTTGCATGTTCATGAGGGAAATAAGTATTTAATAAGTATTTAATCCCCCATCATTCAGCAGGATTTCTGGCTACCAGGTGTCTTTCATAGAGGTAACAAGCTGAGATTAGAAGCAGTCTCTTAAAGGGAGTGCTGCTAATCTCATTTTGTTACCTGTATAAAAGACACCTGTCCACAGAAGCAATCAAACAATCATATTCCAAACTCTCCACCATGCAAAGACCAAAGAGCTGTCCAAGGATGTCAGGGACAAGATTGTAGACCTACACAAGGCTGGACTGGGCTACCAAACTATCACCAAGCATCAACAGTTGGTGAAATCATTCACAAATGGAAGAAACACAAAACAACTGTCAGTCTCCCGAAGTCTGGTGCACCATGCAAGATCTCACCTCATGGAGTGTCAATGATCATGAGAACAGTGAGGAATAATCCCAGAACTACACGTGAGGATCTTGTCAATGATCTTCAGGCAGCTGGGACCACAGTCACCAAGAAACCAATTGGTAACACACTACGCCGACAAGGATTGAAATCCTGCAGTGCCTGCAAGGTCCCTCTGCTCAAGAAAGCACATGTCCAGGCCCGTCTGAAGTTTGCCACTGAACATCTGAATGATGCAGAGGAGGACTGGTTGAAAGTGTTGTGGTCAGATGAGACCAAAATCGAGCTCTTTGGCATCAATTCAACTCGCCGTGTTTGGAGGAGAAGGAATGCTGCCTATGAACCCAAGAACACCATCCCAACTGTCAAACATGGTGGTGGAAACATTCTGCTTTGGGGGTGTTTTTCTGCTAAGGGGACGCCCTGCACCGCATCAAAGGGACGATGGACGGGGCAATGTACTGTCAAATCTTGGGTGATAACCATCTTCCCTCAGCCAGGGCATTGAACATGGGTCGTGGATGGGTGTTCCAGCATGGATGGGTGTTCCTCCTACAGACAACCCTCCCCACCACTGTAGTGTCCTATGTCCCCTTCACACCAGTGTGAAGGTAGCACTCTCCTAAATTACACAGGTGTATAGCAAAGCAAAGAGCAGGAAACATGACAGTACTGGGTAGAGGGCGTAGGTGGGAGCTTTTAGAGTTAACTTTCATATTAACAAGCTTGTGATTGGTTGCTAGGACTGTCTGGCCCCCGCCCTCTATCCAGTACTGTGACTCTTCTCACTCTTCGCTTTGCAGTGAAGAGGAAAGCGGTGGCGGCTGGGTGAACGACTATGTGCAGGGCTGTTTTCGTGATCAACCTGTGGGCTGCCTGGGATCAATGGTTGATCACGATCGATGGCTTGCCGACCCCTGCTTTAAATACATTTGAATTATTTGCGTAGGCTATTGCTTACATTTTATGGGCATGTAATATACTGTATGTATGTATATTGTTGCCTATGTATGTGTATATGTATATGCATATATTTATTATTGTTGTCAGAGAGCTATCATTTAAATTTTCTTTGCATTGAATACAATGATAATAAAGAGTGTAATTTGATCTTGGGGCAGCACAGTGACTAAATGGTTAGCACTTAGGCCTAGCAGCACTAGGTTCATTGGTTCCAATCCCAACCATGACACTATCTGCCTGGAGTTTGCATGTTCTCCCTGTGCATGTGTGGGTTTCCTCTGGGTACTCCAGTTGCCTTCCATACTCCAAAGACATGCTGGTAGGTTAATTGGTTCCTGTCTAAATTGGCCCTAATATGTGGATGTATGAATGTGAGTTTGGGACCTTAGATTGGAAGCTCCTTCAGGGCAGGGACTGATGTGAATGTGCAATATATATGTGTAAAGCACTGTGTAAATGGAGGGTGCTATATACAGTGGGGCAAAAAAGTATTTAGTCAGCCACCAATTGTGCAAGTTCTCCCATTTAAAAAGATGATAGAGGTCTGTAATTGGCATCATAGGTAGACCTCAACTATGAGAGACAAAATGAGAAAAAAAATCCAGACAATCACATTGGCTGATTTGGAAAGAATTTATTTGCAAATTATGGTGGAAAATAAGTATTTGGTCACCTACAAACAAGCAAGATTTCTGGCTCTCACAGACCTGTACCTTCTTCTTTAAGAGGCTCCTCTGTCCTGCACTCATCACCTGTATCAATGACACCTGTTTGAACTTGTTATCAGTATAAAAGACACCTGTCCACAACCTCAAACAGTCACACTCCAAACTCCACTATGGTGAAGACCAAAGAGCTGTCGAAGGACACCAGAAACAAAATTGTAGACCTGCACCAGGTTGGGAAGACTGAATCTGTAATAGGCAAGCAGCTTGGTGTGAACAAATCAACTGTGGGAGCAATAATTAGAAAATGGAAGACATACAAGACCACTGATAATCTCCCTCGATCTGGGGCTCCACGCAAGATCTCACCCTGTGGGGTCAAAATGATCACAAGAATGGTGAGCGAAAATCCCAGGACCACACGGGGGGACCTAGTGAATGACCTGCAGAGAGCTGGGACCAACGTAACAAAGGCTACCATCAGTAACACACTACACCGCCAGGGACTCAGATCCTGCACTGCCAGACGTGTCCCCCTGCTTAAGCCAGTACATGTCCGAGCCCATCTGAAGTTTGCTAGAGAGCATTTGGATGATCCAGAAGAGGATTGGGAGAATGTCATATGGTCAGATGAAACCAAAATAGAACTGTTTGTTAGAAACACAACTCGTCGTGTTTAATTTGCAAATAAATTCTTTCCAAATCAGCCAATGTGATTGTCTGGATTTGTTTCTCATTTTGTCTCTCATAGTTGAGGCCTACCTATGATGCCAATTATAGGCCTCTCTCATCTTTTTAAGTGGGAGAACTTGCACAATTGGTGGCTGACTAATTACTTTTTTGCCCCACTGTAGGTACCTGTAATAAATAAAAATCTAAAATATTATACAGGGTGAAATGAATGTTGTTTTCATAAAAATCCCTAATATGACAATTTAGTTTTTCCTTAAATTACTAAAGTAGAACAAAACAAATCAAATAAGAATGCCTATAATATGTATGATATTTATAAGTAAAATGTGTACCTGCCCACATTAGACACCCATGGTGTGAAGTGTCAGTGGCAATGTACAACAGCTTGTGTTATAGGAAGAGAAAAGCAAAGACCTTACTAGTTAATATCCAATGACAGCGGTTTGAGCTAGCAGGAGAAAATGTCCAGTTACACTAATTTCAAAATATTGCTTCCACTACAGGGTACTGTCATACTTTTTCTGCTTGCTATGTTTAAAATTACATCTAAGGAAACACATATTTTTGCTTATGCTGTTCAGTATAATACATACTCTGTCCCATAAAGAGAACTGAGGAGTGTATATATTGTTGCCTTACTTATTTTTTTGAGTTACAAGCAAGTGCAACAAAAAAACTAAATTCATAGGTATGAGCTATTTAATAATTACCAAGTTTCAGTTTTTTTCTATAGTTTTTTTTTATATTACAGTTTAGGGTGATTACGCAATCTTATCAGCGTTTGTTCTGGACTTACTGCAGTAGTGATTGGTAGCCAGAGATCATGTCATTTAGACTACCTTGGCTTCGGAACAACATTGTTATTTATTGCAATCTAGAATAAAATTTTAACTTAAAATAATATAAAAATTTGGTATTGTTGACATCTACGTTATTGATTCAAGGGAATGGCAAATTCTAGGTCCACTTTAATTATACAAGACAGGAAGAGAATGGTGATGGAACCAAGGCAACGCTGCATACTTGTGCTACTGTACATATGGGAAACATAAGTTTCTGAGTCAGATGTTCCACCTGAACACCCTATGAACTCAGAGATCTGAAAAACAATTCTACCTAAAGTTTCCAGATTACAACTCAAAGATTAAAAACTCTTATTTAGTGTCTATATGATTGCACATAAATGCAATTATACTGTATAACATCTATATACACATAATTCTCCAAGATCTGTTCTTTTCATAATTGGTTTTTAAATTAAATTTTATGAATGACATGCAGATTTTCAAAACAGTGCATCCGTAAAAGTTCTGCAATTTCCAGATTGGAATAGACTGTACTGATACTAAGGGGCAAAATACTTTATTTCTTTTCTCTTTTAGTGCTCCAATTAGGGCCAGGAGGGGGGTTTAATAGGGGCAGCTACCCCTGGGTCCAGTGTTTGTGTGTGTTGTGCCAAGTTACATGTACTTTACTGTTATTATTCTGCTGCAGAGTAGCAGTGGGTGTCGGGTCTCTGGCACTGAAAGAACAAAGCATGATTTCCATCTGTTAGTACAAGTATAAGAGAGAGAGACCACCAAGTAAGGGTAGGGGGATAACAGCATGACCACTGACCAGCAATGCAAGGATTTGGTTTAATAGCACTCTTACTGACCAGAAATGTAAGGTGGGGAAGGTTAACATCGCTGCTACCGACCATTAGTGAAGGAGATTTTTATTGCAGCCACTGACACCATATTGTTTAATTTGTTATGTCTACTTGTTTCTACGTTCTCCCTTTTTAATGTAATTTTGTTTTTTCATACACAATTTATTTTTGTATATTTTACTATCCAGAACCCTTTATAAATAAAGCTCGCTGTGTGTCAGTTTTGTAAAACACCTGCTGTCTTAAGTCTGTTCATGCATCCTCTTTAATGCTCCATTCACACTAGTGCAATTTCAGATGCAACTTGAGTTATACAGAATTACACGGCAATGGAAAGAACATTATTTTCAATGTGACTCAGAACAGCGTAATTTTGGAAAAGGTTCCTGTACCACTTTGGTGCGATTCCAGTGCAATTGTGGCCCCATAGAATGTGCATACCTTAGCAAAGTATTAACGTTGCATCCAATTTGCATTGCATAATCAATCTGAAAATTGGATTAACATTGGATCGAAGCAGAGTGAACCTAGCCTAGGTCAGAGTGTGACTTTTGCCTCAGAAAAGGTGACGCCATAGATTGCAATATTACAATATACTCATAAATAAATAGACATACCTCATAAATATAAAAATCATAATGGTTGTGAAAATGGAATAGCTTTTTTCCTACTTTATCTTAAGACTTTGCATAAATGAATGTGCCATAAATTTTCAGTTTAAATTTCTGAACACAATTCTACACACTTCCCGAAAGACATAGAATTAATATGTCAGAGGTCTGTGCAAACTGCAAAGGGGTATGAAGAGTTGGAAGAGTATGCTGCCAGAATCTTTCATGGGAAGAAATCGACTCATTTAGGATGCGTCCTTTACATGTCACAAATGATTGTTGTTTTGAAGATGCTGGTAGATTTGTGTAGTCTAGTGCTCTGCCAACGATTCTCACCAATGATCCTAGATCACTTAAAGAATCATTGTTTATGCAACCAAAATGGCATGTTCATTTAGTAGACTTGCGACATCTATGTCCTCAGACTCCATATAAATACTGGAACAGACTTATTGACACTAGCTAAAAGAATAATGCAGCATGTTTTAGTTAGAACACTACTATATGAAAATTTTAATGGTAGTTTTTTTCTGTTAACGTGTATGCTGAATGAGGAAATGATCACGCTGTCCATATATGGAGCAGCGATTTCAGAAATATTCAAATCTAAGCTGCTATACAATGTCATTGGTCATTTTCCTCAAAGTATGAAGCTCTTCCACCTCATAAATACTGTATATAAATCACTGAAAAAAACACATACTTTTTCTTTAAAAAAAAATGTGGTTTCTAGCCATAAACAAAAAATAGAAAAAGGAATGTGAGAAAAGTTTCCAGAGTTAACAGATTAAACAGTGTGTCTTACAGGGAACAGTTTATGTGACAGCCCTGGCCACAGTGCAATACTTTGTCCATTCATGGATGTAGAATCCACGAAAATACTGTCCATCAACACATACTGTATAGTTGAACATCTCATCTTTTTTCTGTAGAACAGCCTTCCAAAATGTTCTGCATGAACTTATTGACAATAACCTCAATAATGACATCATACATCAGATGTAGCGGTATGCACAAATTGCTGAGAGAACAGTACAGAAACTTAATTCACCAATTTGATGTCTGGCATGTGGCCAAAAGTGTTTGAATAAAATTTATATCTGCAAGCAGACGTAAAACCTGAGGCCCACCTATGGTGGTGTTTAAGCATGTGAAACCAAGATCCTGACCTCCTTCTTGAAAAGTGAAACTGTAATTTTCATATTCAAAATATCCAACAGTGGGATCAGGATGGACCAGAAGAGTCATGCCAACACAGTCCATTGACTGAAGATCAGGTTGCAAGAAGAAAGTGTTTTCCTGATAGCACAATTTCTTGTGTTACCCTGGGCAGCTGAAAGTTCTAGCATAGTATGACTCTCAAATATTGTCCCAAAAAAGTCCATGTCTTCACAGATGGTGTGGTCACAAGTTCAAAGCTAGCAGCCTTAAAACATGATAGCAATGTAGTGTGTGTGTAGGCCATTGTTCACAAAAAAGCATCTCAAACAGCACGAGTGGGTGAACCATGTCATGCCCTAGTTAATAGAAAGGACAGACATGAGTGGGGTGTGAAGGCTATTAATGAGTCAACAAATCAGGACTTCCTCTTTGATATTATGTTTGATGCTTTGGAGATTGCAGTGATCATCCCCTAGTATTCATAAAGTATGACTATACCTGAAAATATTGCACTAAATCTGAAAAGATCATGGACATTGCTGTGAAGTATACATTTGTCTTGATTCAGTGGTAAGTGATTCACAGAATAAATGTTCAGTCACTATTTTTGCTATCCAACCTTGTCACCTATAAATTCCACAACATGCAATTTTAATTTCCGTTAGAGTCCATGACGCTTTTTATGGTAGCACTAATTATTTTATAAAATTCCACAAGATATACAAAGATAACTGATGTGAGAAGCACTTCCAGAGCATGCTTCATACTTTTGAAAAAAAATGCAAAGTGTTAGATTTCTACAACAACCACACTGTTGTTCATATAATTTTTGTGTCAATCAGCCTTTTTTTCTTTAGAAAGCAGGTTGTAAATGATGACATCTGTCAGTTAATTTGTTGTTAAAGTCAATTGACAATGTACTATTATAAATACTGGTGGTTATTTACTAAAACTGCATGGTGCAAAATCTGGTGCATCTCTACACAGAAACCAATCAGCTTCCAGGTTTTATTGTCAAACATTTTTGAACAAGCTGAGGTTAGAAGCTGATTGGCTACCATGCCCTGTGTTTGTGTTAGTAACCTAAACTGTTGTTAGAATAAACGTTTTCACTATTTTGAATGTGTGACAGTATAACATAAACTGGAGTTTGCATGGACTGTCATGTAAGTTGAGATTTATTTGCTAAGTTTTGCACCTTTGGCTAAGAAATATTATACATTAACAAATCTAAATGTTTTTATCAAGTTTTTTTTTTAAGTGTTTACTGCAAAGTTTGAAATATGGTAACATCTCTCATTGTAAAAAACACATTCAACATTATATACAGTGGATATAAAAAGTCTACACACCCCTGTTAAAATGTCAGGTAAAAAAAATGAGACAAAGATAAATAATTTCAAAACTTTTTCCATCTTTAATGTGACCTATAAACTGTAAAACTCAATTTAAAAACAAACCAAAATCTTTTAGGGGTGGAAGTAAACATAAAAAAATAAAAAAAAAGGGGTTGCATAAGTGTGCACATCCTCCTATAACTGGGGATGTAGCTGTGTTCAGAATTAAGCAATCACATTCAAAATCATGTTACCTAGGAGTCAGTACACACATGCCATCATTTAAAGTGTCTCTGATTAACCTCAAATAAAGTTCAGCTGTTCTAGTAGGTGTTTCCTGACATTTTCTTAGTTGCATCCTACAGAAAAAGCCATGGTCTGCAAAGAGCTTCCAAAGCATCATAGGGATCTCATTGTTAGAAGGTATCAGTCAGGAGAAGGGTACAAAAGAATTTACAAGGCATTAGATATACTATGGAACACAGTGAAGACAATCATCATCAAGTGGAGAAAATATGGCACAACAGTGACATTACCAAGAACTGGACGTCCCTCCAAAACTGATGAAAAGAACAGAAGAAAATTGGTCTGGTAGGCTGCCAAGAGACCTACAGCAACATTAAAGGAGCTGCAGGGATACTGTATCTGGCAAGTACTGACTGTGTGGTACATGTGACAACAATCTCCCATATTCTTCATATGTCTAGGCTATGGGGTAGAGTGGCAAGACAGAAGCCTTTTATTACAAAGAAAAACATCCAAGCCTGGCTAAATTTTGCAAAAACACATCTGAAGTCTCCCAAAAGCATGTGGGAAAATGTGTTATGGTCTGATGAAGCCAAGGTTGAACTTTTTGGAAAAATTCCAAAAGATATGTTTGGCACAAAAACAACACTGCACATCACCAAAAGAACACAATACCCACAGTGAAGCATGGTGGTGGCAGCATCATGCTTTGGGGCTGTTTTTCTTCAGCTGGAATTGGGGCCTTAGTCAAGGTAGAGGGAATTATGAACAGTTCTAAATACCAGTCAATATTGGCAAAACCTTCAGACTTCTGCTAGAAAGCTGAACATGAAGAGGAACCTCATCTTTCAGCATGACCCAAAGCATACATCAAAATCAACAAAGGAATGGCTTTACTAGAAAAAGATTAAAGTTTTGGAATGGCCCAGCCGGAGCCCAGACCTGAATCTCATCGAAAATCTGTTTGGTGATCTGAAGAGGGCTGTGCACAGGAGATGCCCTGGCAATCTGATAGATTTGGAGTGTTTTTGCAAGGAAGAGTGGATAAATATTGCCAAGTCAAGATGTGGCATACTGATAGACTCATACCCAAAAAGACTGAATGCTGTAATAAAATCAAAAGGTGCTTCAACAAAGTATTAGTTTAAGGGTGTGCACACTTATGCAACCATATTATTTTAGTTTTTTATTTTTACTTCCCGCCACGTAAACGATTTCAGAAACGGAGTTGTACAGTTTAGGGTGAAAAAAGTTGTGAAATAATTTATCTTTGTCTCATATTTTATATCACAGAAACCTGACACTTTAACAGGGTTGTGTAGACTTTTTATACCCACTGTACTAACATTTTGATCATGTAAATATATTATGGTAGAGAAGAAACATGGACAGTGTGGTCCCTGTGAACTGATCCCCTGACAATACAAAAATAGATTCAATACCATATTCAGTGACCTATAATGATAAGTTCACCTTTGGGAACATGTTACATATTCCACCCTTTTTTAGGGTGAAACATGTAACATCTTCCCCATGCTTCAGCTGCTGCCTGCTGCCCCCCCCCCCCCCCACCATGACAGAAGTATGGGGAGAAGTTCCCTGTACAAGCTGTCAGTTTTTAAAAACAGCGCAGCCATGTGGGGCTCCGCCCACACGACCACGTAATTCATTCACAATGTTCTGTGAATGAATGAACTACAAGTCCCGACAACCTTAGCAGCTGTCAGCTTGTAGTCCTCAGTGAACTACCATCGCACTGTGGAGCACTGTGGTAGTTCATTGAATCTTCTTGTCAGTATATCTGCAAGCTGATATACTGACAGGTCTGCAGGAGACTTGCATGGCACCACTGGTGCAATGCTTTACAGGCACCTGCAACCAAAAATAATAAATGCAGATTTTTTTTTACCTGCAAACCAGAACACGGTGCCAAAAACCTACGTTCCTTGCACATTTCTTAGTAATGATACCCTAAACGCAGGTTGCAAACACAGTATGTTTGCCTGTACTGGATACTATGTGATGGGGTTGCAGTGAGTTCTAAATGTTGTGCATGCACTACTTTTTTTGCAGTGTGGTGCGATTTCAAAATTAATAGGCTGAAATTGCACTGCACAGAACTGCATGTGATTCCTGGTGTGAACCGGCACTTAAAGCGTAACAATTGCAACTCAAGTTATATTGTAATGGAATCTTAATAAAAATGTATTTTCCTTTTCAATCTTCAGTGCTGTAACTTTCTGTAAAATGCAATGCAATATGGCAACCTGAAGGTATTCTGTGCACAGATGACGCCCCCCAGAAATGTAATTTCCTGATTGTGTGATTGTCCAACTGATTTTCTCAAAAGTCTGTACAGTACTAAGACACAAGCCAGGTTTTGGGCATCCCCTGCAACAAAAATGTCATTTTAAGATACTTCCAAAGGGAAATCATGTTTAAAGTGAGCCAGTCTCTACCACTTTTCTCATTAGAGCACTGCAGGTGCAACAGCTGATTGATAATTATAAAGTCACTCCCATACAGATTAATTTTGCACATGGACACAGACAGATGTTTCTCCGGAAACATCTATTACCATGTTATAGATGTATTATTCAGTAATAAATGCACCTAATTGTTTAAAAAAAAAAAAAAAAAAAATATTTATAACTGGAAACATTTTTCAATGTGTACTTTAGAAATTTTAAACAGGTTGCTGTACAACATACAGTACATTTTAGATGCACACAATACCTGCCATATATTCCTACATTTCGGTAACTTTATATGTCTGAAACCATTTCAGAAGCAGCAAAGTAATTCAGCCAAAAAAATACAAGGTACATTCCCTGAGGGTCTGGAAATGTTATTTGCATATGATTGATTACACATGCTGGAATAGGAATTCTATATTTGGGTCCTAGCTATCCATGGGCAAAATGGGTAAAGCAGCTATCTGTAAGCAGCCTTCCTTAGACAACTGAGAGAGAAAAGTGCATTGTTAATTTAAAAAAATGCATAAAACTTCAAGGGGCCAGCAAGAGACATTTTACCCATTTCTGTGATTTTTAAACATGGTACACATAATCTAATTACTACATTTGATGTGCCTCCCTAGTTCACCCTCATTAAAGATATTTTTTAGTTCTGTCTGATTCACAAAGCAAGTAATTCAGGGTCCAAAATAATACCCAGGTGTCAAACACAAGGCTCCCGGGGCGAATCTGGCCCTCCAGGTCATTTCATGTGGCCCTTGCACCTCTCCTGCAGGTACCCCCTTGCCTCCTCCCCCACCTTGTCAGCAGCAGAGAGGAGAATAGAACTCCTCTGCCAAATCCTGCAATTCTCAGTGCAGCTGCAGCACCCCTCATCTCTACCTCCCCTGGTCTCAGCATTTAGCAGACTCTGGTAACTGACTCCACTCCTCCTCTGGTCCTCCTCCAAACTCTGCACTTTCTGCTTTCCAGCTCTGCCCCCAAAGGGGGTGCATGGTGATGTTAGGGAGGGTATGGGATTTTTGACATCTGATGTAATGGCGGGTGGGGTGCTCTGGACATCTAGTCTTACAGATACAACAGGACCTTTGAGGGTAACCATAATGCTGATATGGCCTGCGAAGAAATGGAGTTTGACACCCCTGCTCTAGGACATCCAGTTCACAGCAGAAAAATGGCTCATCCTGGGTAGGTATTGCTATATATTGCAGACAAGTGCACCTGTCTGTTTTGACATAGATCTTCCAAGCAAGTCAGTTCCAGAGATCCAACTGAATCTTCATAGGGTCTGCACAGTTCAGCTGACATTGTCTGATAAAGTCTGTGCAAACTGTTTTCTCAGTAATAGATCATCTAGGTTTCTCACAATGACAATTCCCTGTCAGCATAATAAGGTTAGCACTGGGGCCTCAGATAACACCCAAGGCACAGAAGTCAGATCAAAAGGAAGGGCCAAAAAACTGGTACTAGTGGTACTGATGTTGTGTGTCCACACCAAAGTGCAGGAAGCATTTATGTTCTGGAAAGAAAGATGAGTACATGCAAGTATGCATACTTGATGTCCACAGAAGCCAGATAGTCTCCCATATTTTATCCAGTTTAAATTTTTGCATTGTCATATTAAGTCAATGATTGGACTGGCAAAGACAGCTTACTTCTGGGTTCAGCCTGAACTTGGAGGTGAGGATGGCCTGTCAGGCTGCTTGTACACTCACAGACTGCTATGCCAGCCAGCCCCAGTGTCCCTGACCACTGCCCCAGTGTAGGGACAGTAAACAATGCAGCCAACCCCTGTCACCAGTCCCACTGTGCACAAAATTACCACCATACACCATACCAATGTCCTGATCACCACCATACCAGTGTCCTGATAATCACTATACCCTATACCAACAGCCTGATCATTGCCATATGCCATACCAGCACCCTGATCACCACCATACCCGATACCAGCATCCTGATCATCGCCATACCCCATTCCAGCAATCTGATCACCGCCATACCTCATACTAGCATCCTGATCATCATCATACTCCATACCAGCATTCTGATCACACCATACCTCATACCAGCTTTCTGATTACTGCTATACCCCATACCAGCTGTCACGTACCTGGATAGTGAGCCTGACGTGAAGAGGCAGGCCTTCCGTACAACTCTGGCTCAAGGGCCGCTGATGGTGAGACAGTGGCCGCAGGGGCACGGTGGGGTATGAGTGCCTGTGATCAGTCCAGTAATAGCTGGTAAGCAGATGAGCTGTGGGCTGGAGGCAGGAAGAAAGATTCTGATGCATTCATGCAGACGAGCCGGGTTCGGTATCGGTCAGGCAGATCAGGCTTAAAGTGGCAGAAGGAAGAGTAGTCGAGTCACAGGCCAGGTCAGCAGCGGAAGATCAATCAGACAGGAGTGGAGACAGAAAGGTAAATCCAAGACAAGCCAGAGGTCAGGGCAGGTAGCGGTCAAGCGGAGGTCAAGAACAAGCTGGTTCGGTATCAGAAGACAATCACAGGAATCAGGAAACACAAGCAGGGATAATACCATACAGGAATGGGACATCTACTGCAGCCAGTTTAAATAGCCGTTTTGGTGCCTGCATTAATGACAGATGCGCACCTGCATGCACGAGTGCGCATGCGCGCGCCTATGTCCAAGCACCCGTACATCTGTTCGGCTCGTAAGAACTCTGCGCATGCGCATATTTGTGAGCATATTTGTGTGCCGTGGATCTTCACCTGCACTATGGGCAGGCCTTTCCTGACATCAGCAACCTGATCACCCCCATACCAGCACCCTGATCACTGCCATACATCATACCAGCTTCCGGCATTTGAGGGTCTCAACTGATCAATTCTCAGATATATCCCATAGTTTGTAGACTCTATAGCTTTCACACAGACTAAATAATTTACACTGTGTTGGATTTTTACCCCACAAATGTAGCAGAATAAATAAGAAAATTCCTTTTTTTGCAAAATTTTATGTAGCACCCTCCTAGTTTAGCTAACCCTAATGGTTAGTTAGGAGCAGACTAGCAGCAAAGGTCATATTCTTGTCAGGACTGAGAAACTCTGAAGGCCGGCCACTCAGAAATTTCCCCCTGCTCTGAGGCTTCAGAGAAGGGCTTTGGAGGCAGTGGGTGGATCTGAGGAGTGGTTGGTTACACTCTTGAGGGACCTCATCCAATCCTCAACAGTTGGCTTGGCAAGGAGTTGGGGCTCCCTTAAAAGTGGAAGAGCCTGCTCAGTAGCAGGAGTGTGGTGGTGGGAGAGGAGTGTGGAGCAGGAAGATGTGAGGCTGGAGGAGGAAGGCCAGCAGGAGGCCTAGTGGGATGGGGCCTGCCTGCAAGCCTGGAGCTGGAAAGGAGGAAAATGCAGAACTCATTTGCCCCCTGAGAGAGGACTACCTGTATAGCAGGGAAGGAGCAGCCCAGCTGATAGGCCTGGTAGAAGCAGCCAACCCACAAGCAGTACAGGAGAGGATTTGCGTGAGAACACCTGCACCCCCTGGGCACATAGGGGAAGGAGCACTCTGCTTGTGACTTTTTTTTTTTAAAGAAAATTTATTAGGATTTTACAGTCATACAATGAAAAATGACCATACAGTAAAATACAAAGGTAGCATTTATCACAAAAACAGATCCATAAGATAATACACAACTAAGTAGGAATAAAATCTTAGTTAGATGAAGTAGTTGTTACATCAACTTCGGTATTACCAAGGAAGAGAGAGGTGGGGGGGGGGGGGATGGTGAAGTTGAAGAGGGGAATGAAAAAGGGAAGAAATGGAGTGAGGTATATGGAGGGAGTTGCTGTGGTAGTGTGAAAATATTAGCTTAGGGGGGATAATGTTGAGGATAGGGTGGGGAGAAGGATATAGAGAGATGGAGTTGACTGAGGTATGCCCCGAGAACCTCTATGTGCGCAAAGATGCAAAAAGAGGAAGATATCATACACAAGATACAGGCCATGGAAGAGAGATTTGAGGTGACAATCAGTTCTGACGCGTTAACAGGTGTTGAAAGTGAGTACTGTTGGGAGTATAACATTTGATCACTCAGTAATATAGGAGGAGAGCGATGAGGAGAGAACTCTCTCCTATCTGTTAGCTGAGATGCGAATAGTAAATCGGGTGTGAATGTATAGGATGTGTGTAGTAGTACTAACTGAAGCAAGGCATTTGGTTCAGACCACTACTGGATCCCAAGCCACTAAGAGATCCAGAAGTGGGAAGTGGGAAATGAAGGCAGAGAGTAAGGCAAGAACTATGCTCGAGCAGTATCATATAACCAACATCTTACATATGGGTAGTACTGTAACTAGCAGGGGTTACATATCATGACACAAAAGCTTTTTCAACCTGAAGGAAAAATTTCTGCTCTTGCAGGGAGAGTGTTGCAGACACATATGAACTCCATTTCCTGATGTAATGGTCTACCCCATGAATGGGGTGCGATGAGATTAGGTGTAGTTTGTCCAGGCGAAGAAGAAAATTGAGATCTTGTTTTAATTCTGTTAAGGAAGGAGGTTGACTGGAGACCCATTTTTTCAATATGGCCCTCCTTGCTACTAGGAGACAAGTAGATACCCATGGGTTATGTTTTCTCAGCGCCCGTATTTGAGAGGGCAGAGATCCTGCGGTTACATTTTCTGTATTGCCAAACAGTAGAAGCAGAGGATCTCTGGTCAGTTGAATGGAGGTGATAAAGGATATAAAGTTGAGTACTTGTGACCAAAAGACTGATATGGAGGGACAAAGCCAAAACTTGTGAAGTAAGGATGGTTTAGGAGTATTGCAGAGCGGGCAGTTAGCAGCTTCCGGATTGTCTTTCAGGTAGAGACTTGGGATGTAAGCTCGGTGCATAATCTTAAATTGTTGTTCACGCCAAAACTCATTAGTGTTGAAGGCACATGTGGT
Organism: Staurois parvus; assembly: GCF_062004578.1. Classification (NCBI taxonomy): domain Eukaryota; kingdom Metazoa; phylum Chordata; class Amphibia; order Anura; family Ranidae; genus Staurois; species Staurois parvus. Next base: position 4,410,821 of record NW_028318468.1, read on the forward strand.
GTTAAAACCTGTGAGTATTTGATCCGCTGTAAAGGCATTGTCAAAGTCTCTAATCCAGGATTGAATTGAGCTCGAAGTTTCCAGTGGTTTCGTGTAGAGGAGGTTTAGTGGTTTGTAGATGCTGGATATTTTGTAGTTTCGGTGTTGTGCCATAACTTCTATTATTGTGGTGGCATATCTGGTGGACTTGATTGGTGCCACAGAGTTTACATAGCTCCTCACTTGTAATACATATATAAAGTGGTGAGTAGGCAAATGATACATTTGTTGGATGAGGTGTAGAGGTTTTGGTGAACCAGAAGGAGTATCATATAGTTGTTGTACTAAAGTAAGATTATGTATTACCCAATTACCATAAGCTGCGTGTTGGTGGGAAAGGGGAAAAGATGGGTTATTGTGAATAGGGAGAAAGCATGAGATCCACGGAGATACCCCTAATTTGCGTCTTACTTCCCTCCATGTAATGAGAGTGTCACGAATAAGAGGGTTGTGTTTTAAATGGGGTGGAAGAGAATTAATGTTTGAGTGTAAGAGGGCCGTGAGCTTAAAGGGGTGGGCCATGTCGGATTCAAGTTGGAAGTTGGAATATTTAGATGACTGAGTAAGCCAGTCAAGGCATACACGTACAAGGCAGGAGAGATTGTATACACGTATATTGGGGAGTCCTGATCCCCCCCCACTCCTCGGAAGATGCAATTTGTGCAATGCTATACGAGGACGTTTTCCTCTCCATAAGAATTTGGATATTGCCTGGTTTAGTTGCTTACAATCTTTGTGTCTGAGAAGGAGGGGTATAGTCTGCATAGGGTATAGTAACTTCGGGAAGGTCACCATCTTAAAGAGATGTGACCTGCCCATAAGTGATAAAGGTAAATCTCTCCACATCTCCAATTCCCCTAAAATTTTATTAATTGTAGGTGTCAGATTAAGCGTGTATAGGGAAGAGGCTAATTTTCCTATTTTTATACCCAGGTATGTGATGTATCTGTGAGCTAGAGTGAACTGTGAGGTTTGGGTCCACTCTGGGGGGCGGGCGTGAAAAAGTGGCAGTACTTCGCTCTTAGAGAAGTTTATACGCAGACCTGAATAATGACGGAATTCAGTGAAGGTATCTCGGATGTATGGGAGATCCAATGTGGGGTTTGATGTGAAAATTAAGATGTCATCTGCGAAAAGTGATAGCCGTAACTCTTGGCCGCCTATCAAGACCCCATGTAGATCAGAATGAAAAAGCAAAAAACGGGCTAAGGGTTCCAGGCCAAGATTAAAAAGTAGTGGGGATAAGGGACATCCCTGTCTAGTTCCCTTATGGAGTTTTATAGAATTAGAAATGCGACCTGCCGCAAATATCCGAGCTGACGGTGCTGAATACATAGCCTGAACCACATGTACAAAAGAGCCCGTAAATCCGAATCTCTGTAGTGTTAGAAATAACCAATTAAAGTTGACATTATCAAAGGCCTTTTCGGCATATAGGGATATGATCGCTATGTCCTGGAGAGGATTAAGTTTAGCATGATTGAGGACTGTTAAGACCTTACGTATATTGGAAGCGGCTGAGCGGCCCTGGACAAAACCTGCTTGGGAGGGGTGGATTAGTGTAGGTAAGATTAAGGCCAGTCGGTTTGCTATGATTTTAGAAAGCAATTTAACATCAAGGTTCAGTAGAGATATTGGGCGGTATGAACCTGGATTAGTAGGGTCTTTGTCTTTATTAGCTATGAGTTTGATGTATGCCTGAAAACCAGAGGGCAGGTATTCTCCTCCCTCTTGAATTGTTTGGAACACTGTCTGCAGGGTAGGTGTAAGGGTTTTGGTCATAAGTTTGTAGAACTCTGCGGTATATCCGTCAGGTCCTGGGGCTTTTCCATTTGCTAGGGATTGGATAGCCCGGCTGATATCCATTTGAGATATCGGGGCATTTAGGGATTGGAGTGTAGTAGTGTCAATTTGCGGGAGGTCAAGTTTTTCTAGAAAAGTGATGGCCCGGTCTGTGTCAATGGGGTCAACGTCATAGAGATTTGCGAAGAATTTTTCCAGTATAGAGATTATCTCTTCTGAGGTCGTTTTTTGCATGCCCTGGGTGTCCTTTAGTGTGGTGAAGTGGGTGGGAACGAAAGGTTTTCTACATAGGCGTGCCAGAAGCTTGCCCGGTTTGTTTCCGTATTTGTGGTATTGAAGATCTAGATAGGATTTATGTATGGACTCTTGGGCTTCTGCCCAGGTGTCAAATTGGAGTTTGGCATCTGCCCATTCCTTTCTATTTTGATGGAAGTTGAGGTCCGCCAGATACCTTTGAGCTCGTCTTAATCTTTGACTAGCTTCTGTGTATTTATGAAGGAGATTTTTCTTATAAGCTGATGTGAATGCAATAATTCTACCTCGTAATACCGCCTTGCCTGTATCCCAGAATAGATTCGGATTAGACAAGTGGACAGCATTGGTATCACAGAACTCACTCCAGGCGTCTCGTAACACCCGGAATAGGTCCTGATTGTTTGCTAGATATGAAGGAAAGCGCCATGTATATGCCTGAGGGCTGGGTGTTAGATGTCGAAGGGATATGGAGATCGGAGCGTGGTCTGAAACCGCAATGTCATGAATAATAGAGTCTGAGATTTGTTGTAACAGAGCAGGGTTGGTGAAGAAGTAATCAATTCTAGACAAAGAGTTGTGTACTGGGGAAAAGAAGGTGAAATCTTTACCATCTGGATCCGCCAATCGCCAGATGTCTATGAGTTGGAGTGTCTCAGCAAAGTTGTTAAGCAACGTGCAAGGTGGGGAAGGAGTGGAGGGGAGCTGTCTGGTATGGTCGGTCGGCCTTGACTTATCTTCCTGCAAGTTCATGCAGGAGTTAAAGTCTCCCCCTATTATAAGTGGGAGATGCATATATTTTGAGATTTTGTGCGATAAGTCCTGAAAGAAGTGTTTGGGAGGAGAGTTTGGAGCATAGATATTTGTGATTACCAACGAGGAGGAGCCCAACTTGAGATGTACGGTAATAAATCGTCCCTCCTCATCCGTCTCTATGGATAGAATCTCAGGGGTGAGTCGTTTGTGTATTAGGATTAAAACTCCTGCTTTGTGGCGAGGTGAAGAGGAGCCGTATACCTTACCCACCCATAGCTTCTGCATGCGTGTAAAATCTGTTTGGGACAAGTGTGTTTCTTGGAGTAGCGCTATGTCAGTCTTCAACCGCTGGAGGTGACGCAAGACCGCCATGCGCTTATGGGGTGATCTCAGGCCTTTCACGTTCCATGAAATAATGCGTGTCATGGTATTGGGAAGTCTTGGATGTGATGGATAGGTTTTGCATCATCTGAGAATAGTGTACGTCTGTTAAGCTCGAATCTATCTTCCAGGTTAGGTTTAAGGCAGTAGAGGGGCCAAGGGGGATAGGGGCTCTCCGGGCGGGAAAGAAGAAAAAAAGAAGAAAAAAGACAGGAGAGGAAAACTAGGTAAGACCCAACAAGGGTCGTTTGAACAAACAAAAATTCTGATAAACACAAATACAGCCTGAACTTCTCTTTTTTCCGCATGTTGCCTCTAAACTTTGACTAGCGTAACCGTAACTGAAAAAAGAATGGACCTACAGCGGGGGAAGGGGAATTTTGCGAGTGGGTGGTGATCAAAAAAAAAGGGTGCTCTAGTTAGGAGATAGCCGTTTGGCATGGGGGGGGACTTCTTATCCCTGAGATCCGCAGCGTTACGATGGTCAAAGCAGTTTTAAGGGGTAGTCATTACCAGAGCACGTATCTTTGGCAGCTGCTCATACGTCCTGACGATCCCCCAAGTAACCCTGGCCGTAGCCATAACATTGATAAATGACTTATTCAAACGCATCAAAATACAATAGGAGACAAAGTTAGTTTCCTGAACGAGTATAACAGATAGTCATAACATATGTGGTTCTCAAACTAGAAGGCGTGTAACGTAGCCTAGAAATTGGTGACCGAGAGAGCATCGTGGTAATCATTAGGTGAAAGAGGAATAAACGCGCCATTTTGTTATTAGACCTCATCAGGGTGGTTTTGGCTTGGCCAAGGAGGTGTTGATTCGCTGTCGTTTTGGTGGGTCCTTGCGGGGGCTGCGTTGGTCTCTTGGGCCTGTGTTTTGGACTGCTGAATGTGAAAGCGAAGGGTCTCGGATATCCGACATATTACTCTGGATATACTGGAGGGCTTCTTCAGGGTGGACAAAGGATTTAGAGTCTCCCGTGGGGGTGGTGAAGCGCAAAGTGGCTGGGTATGCTAGGGTAAATTTTATCCCTTTTTGGTAGAGGTTTGCGCATATTTGTTGAAAAGATTTGCGTTTTCGAGCGACTTCTTGTGAATAGTCTGCAAATAGGAGTAATTTATGACCATCTACTTGAAGTGAGCGGGAGTTTCGAAAAGAGTTGAGGATAGCCACGCGGTCTGCATAATTAAGATATTTGACTATGATTGAGCGTGGAGTACGTCGATCATTTGAGGGTGCCCCTAGGCGGTGTGCTCTTTCAACTTGACATGGCGTGGTTATGCCTAAAGCGGCGGGAATGCGCGTGCAGCATATGTCCGCTAGGGTGCCCGAGTTGAAAGATTCAGGGAGTCCTATGACCCGTAAGTTGTTCCTGCGTGAACGGTTTTCCAGGTCATCAATTTTTTCCAAGATGGTCTGCTGCACACGTTTGGATTGTGCGGTTCTCGCCTGAATAGCTTGAAGATCGTCTTCTAAATCTGACAGTCGCTGTTCCGCGTCAGTGATGCGTTTAGCGTTGTCACCCATATCTCTTCTAAGCTGCTCTATTCCCATTGCCACTGCTCTGTCAACAGCTTGGGTGATAGTGGGTAACAGTAAGGAAGCCACAGCCTGTGCTATCTTGTCATACTGATCTGCTGGACTACAGGTGTCAGCATGGCACTGTATGGAAGTGGCATGTGTGTGTGTCACTGCCATACTTTGTCCTGTGTCCATGCTGCTGTTGCTGCTGCTGTGCTCGGCGGCCATCTTGGCTGCAGAAGAGGGAGAGCTGTTTCCCTCTGCCTCCACGGCTGATCCAGGGCCGTTTGGGACCGGGAGCAGGAATCGGTCCATGCCTGGTGAGTGTGGGGGGGATCGGGGGGCACTTTTAGGCTGAGTAGGTCCTCCCCAGCTGAGGTGTGCCGGCTTAATATGCTTAATATGCCGGAGCCGCGGGTCTCACCGTCTTCACATGCGGCGCCGGAACCGGAAGTTGCTTGTGACTTTTAAAGAAACAGGAGCTAGATCCCTTGCTCAGGAAGAAAGTCTCCAGATTGCTGGGTGAAGAGGAGTTCATCTAGGGTCTGGAGTAGTACAACTAGAGCTACTGGCTAGCACTCCAACAGAGACTATGACAGAGAGGAGAAGCTGTGAATAGTTCAGGAGGTTGTCCTCAGATTTTGGTTCCCTTGGACATCTTAGTTGTTCTAATCCCCTCAATAAAATAACAAAACAAACACTCAAGAACTGATTTCTTTCTCCGGATGAGCGCTTGTGTGTGAAAATGCTAACTGACTGGCTGTGCAGGACTATAGGGGGACCCAATTCTAAAACAACTCCTAAGGGGGTAGTGCTACATTTACAACAAAAACTAAGCATAAAATGTGGGTTTTTTTTTCAAAATTCACAGTCTTTTTTTCATTTTCATAGCAAAAAATAAAAACCCCAGTAGTGATCAAATACCACCAAAAGAAAGCTATACCTGTTTAAAAAAATGATAAAAATTTCATATGGGTTTCATATGGGTACAGTGTTGCCTAATTAAGTAATTGTCGCTCAAAGTGTGATAGTGCTGAAAGCTGAAAATTTGCCTGGACTGGAAGGGTGAAAGTGTCTGGACTCAAAGTGGTTAAATAGTGTTTTTGGTTTGTGGTGCTTTAATATTTGCATATTATAAACTGGAGATTACTTTGTGGCTTATATAGTGCAGATTTTAATAAGCAATGGCTAATGGTAAGCTCTATTAATACCTTATAGTGATGCAGTGAAGATTACTTTGCACTTTAAGGCAAAGGCTACACTAAGGTTAATGTTTATGTAATGCAGAATAGTGTAGGCATAATTATTTCTTTGATGGCAATGCTAACATTTACAAAAGTACACTACTTAGAAAAGGTCAAACAAATCTTATTCACATTGTATTTAGTCTACAGAGATTTTTGGTATTCTAGGCACTGCCGCCTGACTGTAAGGCTAAAGCTTTCTATACATGGATTGCTTTAACAAGAACCGGTCAGGGAAGTCCCACTGGCAGAATACAAAGACATAGTGGGAGGATTCCTGCATCCACATTAAATGTGTGGATGGGGAAATCAGGTCTTTTTTTTTTTCATTTAACCTGCTGGCTAAATGAAAAAAACTGACTCATGTATGGCCAGCTTAAAATCATTTACATCAACCTTTGTTGTTATAAAGCCTTAGGGCCTAGTGACACCATTTGTGCTGGGCAGTGCAGCTCCAGTTGTACTTTCCAGTTTTAGTAAATCAACCCGATATGTACATGTGCAGAGTTTGTGTACCAAGTGACATTACAGTGTAATACTCAGATGATGTGCTCTTTCAGCATGTGATGTCACCAGCTAGTAAAGGTAAGTAAACTGCCATGGTTGGTGGGTGGGGGAGTCAGGGTTCCTGGCTTAGGGATGATACACTACTGGATTCCCTGAGAGATAAAATCTATTCAGGCCATTACTCTTGGACTGTAATGAAAATATGATGGAGGTAGGATGTGCTGGATATACAGTTAGGTCCATATATATTTGGACACAGGCACAATTTTTGTTTTTTTCAGGTATTTACCAAAACATATTAAAGCTATAGTTACATCATGGATATGGGCTGAAAGTGCACACTCACAGGTTTCATTTGAGGGTATGTACATCCAAATTGGAGGAAGGGTTTAGGAATTAAAGCTCTTAAGAGTAGCCATCCCCCTTTTTCAAGGGACCAAAAGTAATTGGACAATTGAATAAAAAGCTGTTTCATGGCCAGGTGTGGGCTATTCCTTCGTTATTTCTTCATCAATTAAGCAGGTAAAAGGTCTGGAGTTGATTCTAGTTTTGGTATTTGCATTTGGTATCTATTGCTGTGAACCTACATCATACGTTCAAAGGAGCTGTCCATGCAAGTGAAACAGGCCATTGTAAGGCTTCAAAAATGAAACAAATCCATCAGAGAGATAGCAGCAGCATTAGGAGTGGCCAAATCAACAGTTTGGTACATGTGAGGAAAGAAGAACACACTGGCGAGCTCAGCAACATAAAAGGACATGGACGTCTACAGAAGACAACAGTGGTGGATAATTGCAGGATCCTCTCTGTGGTAAAGAAAAACCCATTCACAACATCCAGACAAGTGAAGGACATTCTCCAGGAGGTGGGCGTATCATTGTCAAAGTCTACCATCAAGAGAAGACTTCACGAGAGCAAATACAGAGGGTTTACTACAAGGTGCTAACCATTCATAAGCCTGAAGAATAGAAAAGCCAAATTAGACTTTTCCAAAATAACATCTAAAAACGCCAGACCAGTTCTGGAAAAGCATTCTTTGGACGGATGAAACTAAGATTAATCTGTACCAGAATGATGGGAAGAAAAAAAGTGTGGCGAAGGCTTGGAACAGCTCATGAACCAAAGCACACAACGTTATCTGTAAAACATGGAGGCAGTGTTATGGCATGGGCATGCATGGATTCCAGTGGCACTGGGTCATTGGTGTTTATTGATGATATGTCAAAAGACAGAAGTAGCCGGATGAATTCTGCAGTGCTTAGAGATATACTGTCAGCCCAGATTCAGCCAAATGCAGCAAAGTTGATTGGACGGCACTTCACAGTACAGATGGACAATGATCCAAAACACACTGCGAAAGCAACCAAGGAGCTTTTGAAGGAAAAAAAGTGGAATATTCTGCAATGGCCGAGTCAATAACCTGATCTCAACGCAATTGAGCACGCGTTTCACTTGCTGAAGGCAAAACGAAAGGCAGAAAGACCCACAAACAAAGAACAACTGAAGACAGCTGCAGTTAGAGGCTGGCAAAGCATCAGAAAGGATGAAACCCAGTCTTTGGTAATGTCCATGGGTTCCAGATATCAGGCAGTCATTGCCAGTAAAGGATTCTCAACAAAATATTAAAAATGAACATTTTATTTATGATTAAATTCAATTGTCCAATTACTTTTGGTTCCTTGAAAAAGGGGGGGAGGCTACTCTTAAGAGCTGTAATTCCTAAACGTTTCCTCCAATTCGGATGTACATACCCTCAAACGAAACCTGAGAGTGTGCACTTTCAACCCATATCCATTATAAAACTATAGCTTAAATATGTTCTGGTAAGTACCTGAAAAAATATACAATTGTGCCTGTGTCCAAATATATATGGACCTAACTGTAGTTGTTGATTGATGTCACACTTAAGAAAGTGCTGTCCTCCTGGGTGCTTTGTGGCTGGGGATCTGGACCGGGAGGACAAAGTCTCAACTCTTCCCCCAACCCCTATTTTTTCTTACCCTTACTTCACCCTCTATGTGGCAGTCACTCAGAATGACATTCTTAATTGATTTCTCCTTTTTTATGCCAATGGGTGACCTTACTTATAGAGACCCATATTCAGGGTATAATGCTGCTTTTTTTTGTAGGGTCAGCCAGCCAGTCTTGATTTTCCATGTATATGCACTGTATTGGTTATACTCCACCGCTGGAATATATCCGAGGGTGGGCCCTCTATTTGCCTTTTTCACCTCCCTTTTTCCTTTCTATTTTTGATATCTGTTTAACACTGATGGCTTAGCACCCACAGCAGTAAGCACAGTGGGGAACAGGGGGGAAAGAAGGTATACAGTGTTTGTTCACCTTTTTATTTTTTCTGTAACTAACACTTTAAAGGAAAAGTTCACCTTTTGTAACATGTTACACCCATATTCAGGGTGTAACATGTTACAAACAGACCGCACCCCGCAATCCCCCATTGTGACATCTAGCAGGGGATCTTCTCCTCCGGTGAGCTGTCACAATTTTTGAAAAACCTAGCCGCGTGGGGCTCCGCCCGGCCACATCTCTCATTCACAGTGCTATGTGAGTAAGAAAACTACAAGCCCCAGCAGATAGTTAAATGATAAAATGTGATTCATGTGAGCTACTATGGGGAGGGGCTCTGATGTCACGATGCTTAAAGGCAACAACACAGCAAGTATATTGGAGAGTGGCAAACATATTGAGGATCCTGTATTTTGTACACAAAAGCAATTTTAATTTGAATTTCATGTGAATGCACTATATTTGTTTAATACATATTTTAAAAAGAAGATAAGGCACTATATCCTATTTTTAAATTACATGGTACTTATGCATATGGAGAAAAAATCCTAAGGAAGCGAAGAGACTCCCTAGTGGGAAGAGGGATAACTACATCCATCCATCCGCCTCCAGGAAAAAGGCTCCTAGGAAGCAGCGAGACCCCCTGCTGGGAAAAGGGAAACATTTCATCCATCTAGGAAATAGGGATATATTCATCGGTTCATCTCTGAGTCCAATTAAAGGAACACAAGCTTTTATGACATCACTTAACGGTTTGGCCATATATGCCAGGTGAGAGCATAACTGGTGCAGCAGCAGCATGATTGCACTATCACTTTTTTAATTGATGCCGGACTAATTAATTTCATTTTATTTATTATAATTTATTCATAATTGTTTATATATGCATGTTGATACATTTTATATAATTTACAGTTTTCATCACCATTGGTAGTGGAGCGCGACACCTTGCTTTTGATTTATTTACAAGCCCCAGCAGCCTTTGCGGCTGCTGGCTTGTAGTTCTCAATGAACTACCATGGAGCTGTGAGCATCATGGTAGTTCATTGAGTCTTCCTGTCAGAAAGTATTGGCTTCCCCATAGGAGGAAGCAGGTACAGTGACAGGTCTGCAGGAGACCTGCATGGCATCAGTGATCTGCTGATTGCTGGGGCAATGCTATACAGGCTCCCAAAACAAACAGTAATAAATGTACATTTTGGCCTGCAAGAAAATGTGCATTTATTATTTTTTGCTGAAAGGTGAACTTATCTTTTAAATATCAAAGGATGTTTTTTTTCCGCTGAAACATACAACATTACAAAGTGCTGTCCAGAGCACTTTCCTCATAGTACATGTTGGCCAGGCTAAGCCAAGACTAAGGCTAGGTTCACACTAGGTTCAGAATGCATTGCAGCTGCGATCTGCAGTGGGTATCAATGTTAAGTTAACAACACCCCAAACGCAGGTCACAAACGTAGTTCGTTTGGCTGCAGCACATTGCATGACACAAAAGTATCATTCAATCCGATTGAAATCTGTTTCCAAAAGTAGTGCCTGCACTACTTTTGGTGTGATGCAGTTCAATTTCAGCTCATTCAAAGAGAATGGACTCAGATTGTAATGCACTGAATTGCACATGAATCATGAAGGAACATACCTGCGCAATTCATAGTGTGAATTGGTCCAAAGGAAGGTGTGTGTGTGTGCAATGGAAGGACAGTGTCTGAGATGTGTTTATATGAGGGATATGGTGGACAGTGTCTGAAGAGATGTGTGTGTGAGAGAGAGATATTAAAAGGTGAAGGACTGTGCCTGAAGGTGTATTTGTGTGTGTGTGAGAGGGATATAAAGGAACAGTATGTGTATTATGGAAGGGCAATGTCTGAGGTGCGTGTGTGTGTGTGTAGGGGGAGATATAGGGACAGTGCCTGAAGGGGTGTATGTGTGTGTGGGATATAGAAGGACAGTGCCTCTACATTTGCTTTTCACATAGAGGAAGATGGAGACTGAGAAATATTGTCTAGAGGGTGTAAGGTGAACACTAATGAGAGGGACACAGCAGAGAAATAAAAAAAGCAGTACATCACAAATTATTAATATTATTATACAGGATTTATATAGCGCAATATAGTACAATTACAATACATTTCAGTACAGAAGGAATAGGAGTGCTCTGCTCGTGCAACTTACAATCTAAAGGAAGGGGGAGGTGATACAAAAGGTGATAGCTGCGGGGGATGATCTGGTGGAGGTGAGGTAGGCTTCCCTGAATAAGTGAGTTTTCAAAGATTGCCTAAAGGCAGACAGGGTGGGGGCTGACCAGACATACTATGGTAGGGAGTTCCAGAGGATGGGAGAGGCTCTGAAGAAGTCCTGGAGGCGAGCGTGGAGGAGGTGATGAGGGAGCTAGTGAGGAAGATGTCTTGGGACAAATACGAGTTGTCAAACACGGTGCGCTGAATCTGTTACAGAATAGTTGATTTGCTGGGAGGTGTTTGTGGCTTTAGATAGGTAGCTGTAAATGTTATCATGCCATGGATGTATCTCTGAAGGGATTGTGGGAAGTATGTGTCATCCACAATCCCATATGGAGGGATGTGTTTTGGCATGTTCAGTGGAAGACAGATGTCCCTGGTGAAAACTCACTAAGAAGAGTAAGGAAGGCCATAGACAATGCGATTTTCTTTCCTGCAACCATGGGTTGCAGGAAAGAAAATCCTTTGTTTCCCCTGTCAACACAGTCAGTCTGCACAGTCTCCATTTTATAACACACATGCACACTAAACACCACCCTCACCGACACCTCCCCACTCACCCCCTGTATAGTCCTTCCTCTGAAATCAGTAAATATCAGGGATCATGCCACTATCCTTGATATCCTCCAGCAGATGGCAAGGGGTCCTTAGGAGGATTTTAGATGACATTCAAGAGATACAGAAAAAAATTGGAGCACCAGAACGAATGTTGAGAGATAATTAAGAGTTTATTTAATTATAAAACATCAAAAGGACAAGCCAACATGAACCCCATCATCAAGGCTAAAGGAATATGAACAAATATAATAAATACTGATTCAGTAATGAGGAACTACAGTAAACTATGCTAAAATAAAAATTATAGCATGGTGGAACTGATGTGTTAACTATGTGAAAAAAACATCAACAGTAAACTATAGTTATAATGTCTGAGAATGCCTGGGACTAGAAATATAGTGGTCTTTTGTTCAGCTTCATTTTTTTCCTATCTACCCAATACTAGGTCTATTATGCAGCTTGTAATAAAGTCATTCGAAAAATTCTCGCAAAAAGGCAATGTGAAATCAATGATTGGTGAGTAGAGAGAAAGTCGAGGCAAGATTGTCAGTTTACACTATTGCCTTCATTTATATTTCTTCTACCATCACTGGTTACTCTATACCATAAGAGAGGACAAATGCAATGCAACACAAACCACTACACACCTATACCAAAAGAGAGGACAAATGCAATGCAACACAAACCACTACACACCTATACCAAAAGAGAGGACAAATGCAATGCAACACAAACCACTACACACCTATACCAAAAGAGAGGACAAATGCAATGCAACACAAACCACTACACACCTATACCATAAGAGAGGACAAATGCAATGCAACACAAACCACTACACACACTCTTATTGACTGGAGTGGTATGGTGTTACCAGCCAGTGAGCCTAACATCAATAGTATGAATGGTATTTGCGGGAATGGTAAGGGACTCTAAGCAGAAATGTGTCTGTGATAAAGGTATCATAAGTGACAACCATCATGGGTTTATGAAAGATTATTCTTGTCAGACAAACCTGTTATCATTCTATGAGGAAATAAATGTGAAAGTGAATGGTGGAAGTCTGATGGATGAAGTCCAGTGGATGTAGTTTATCTAGATTTTGATAAAGCAGTTGATATGGTACCTCATAAAAGGTTTATCTATATAATAAGGTATGTTGCGGTTGATTATGTTGTATGTACAAGGATAGAAAACTAGTTACATTAATGTGTCCAGAGAGCAGGGATAAATTACACAGTCTCTGAATGGTCTAAAGTTGTGAGTGGTGTGCTCCAGGGTTCTATCTTGGGGCTAATGCTGATCAATTTGTTTTATAAATAATATAGTGGTTGGAATCAAGAGCTTAGTTTCAGTGTTTGCTGATGATATGATGAAGATATAGGATCATTACAGAAAGACCTTGATATAATAGGTGGTCTTGCAGCTACATGGCTGAAGTTCAATAATGAGAAATATAAAGTTATGCACTTGGGTACCAAAAATAGACATGAAAAATACACATTAGGAGAAGCTCTCCTGAGAGAATCTCTGGTGGAAAAGGTGGGGATGGTTGTATATCACACGTAAATCAATAATTCTACCCATATAAAAACTCTGGTTCAGCCTTATCCTGAATATGCAGTTCAATTTTGATGTTGCTGAATTAGAAAGCAAAAGGCAACAAAATTAATAAGGGGGATTGAGGACCTCAGCTGTGAGTACCGATTACATAGATGACAGTTATTCACTCTTGAGAAGAAGAGTTTAAGAAAGGATATGGCACTAAGGTACAAATATATCAAATTAGACTCCAGTAATTGTAATAAACTGTTTATTAAGTTTTGTGAAGAGGATACGCAGCCACAATTTGAGGTTAGAAGTGGAGCACCCTCCTAGATACAGTAGGTGCTAGGCTCTGTATAGTTAGGATAAGTATAGCTGTGTTTCTCTGCTTACTAGAGAGGGTGTTAGGTAATATCAGTTTGGCATTCTGTTTATCAGAGTGCTGTAATTGATTAGTCAGGTCATCTCATGATGGTCTGGTGCAGTTTGAGTTAGTCTTGAGCTCCACCTGCCTTCAGGAACCTTTGAGAGCCTTCCAGAACATAGATAGGGGCTAGGCAAATGAACAACATTATAATGGATACATCCCTGACCAGTTGTAGGGGAGTGTTTCCCAATTGCATGCTAGGAGTGGTATTTATGTTCTGTGAGCACATGGGCACAATGTCTTTTCTGGAGAGGATTGCACCAAGCCAGGCTGGAGGCAGGCTTGCCTCGCCTGGCACTTGCTGCAGTGTGACCTCAGGTGGGCAACCTGAGTGCCTGAAGTTAGAAAGAGTGGTTCTCCAGTACACTGACTGAGGGGAGCTGTCTGCCAAAGCTCTCTCTGGTATCTCTTTGAAGATTGGAAGGAGGCTGCCATTCTGTCCTTGGGCCGTGTAAGTACAGACACAGAGATCTTGGGGACTCTGTGTGCTTTGCTACCTCTCTGGTGCTTGATAGTAAGTGTGGGTCTGAGAAAAGGGAACACAGGCTAGAGTTCTGAAGAGCTTGTCCAACCGTTGCTACAGCAAGAGACTTTGCTCAATCCTAAACTACTTGTACTTGTACTAGACTGGTCATTGGAGACAATGTGCAAAAGTGTGTGTGCACCTGGCTGTGGAAAATACTTTTTGCCTGGCCGCAAAAATACAAGTGGCTCCTATGGAAGTAATGCTACAGCACAGTAAAGAGGTTTAACCTTAGATTGCAGAAATGGCTATTTACTGTTAAAACAGTAAAAAAGTGAAACTCCTTCCCCTAAAAGTGGTAGTAGCTGAGAGTGTTGACAACTTCAAACACTTTTAGATGTCTTCCTCAAGAAGCAGAACGTACAGAGGTATGGGAATTGTTAGAGGAGAAAAATCACAGACATACACATACAAAGATTAAATTGGATGGACCAGTGTTTTTTTTTTCAACCTTACAAACTATGTAACTATTTTAACTATATGACTCCAATGCATCTCACTGCTCAAAAATAAATTCACAATGAAAAGCAATCTTTCACAGTCTTCAATCACTTTTCATAGGGCAGCTAAGCAGCGACTTCCAGGTGATCAGGTGATCCTGCTACCTGCTGAATGCCTCTTTATTTTTTTGTTTTTTATTTCTTTGCAGAACAATGACTGTGTATGGAACCAATGTGCTGCAACCATGAATCAAGCATTTGGATTGCAGTCGTGGCATGGTCCAATTGACATGAATGGGCACATTTGACATGCAGCTCCACCTGTCAGCTTAACAAGAAGAAGCATTGTGGATCCTGCATGTGTACAGCCCCATATTGTATGTTAAGTTTTATGTAGGTGGTCAGGAAAGGGAGGAGGCAGTAGATTAGAAGTATTTCTCCTTTCTAACCTGCCTGGGTACTTGAATTTGTGCAGGGGTGAGCATTGAAGAAAGGAGATTTAGCCCAAACAATTTCTGCCTGTAAGTTTGTTTTCATATATTACAAAAATGTGAAATGTGGCTTTCCTCTTGGAGCTACAGTCTGCTCACACACAGCAACCATATTCCAGGAGACTAGGTGGCTTCTTCACAAATTGTCCATAATGAGTGTGTATATGAGTGTAGCAGAGCTATTTGATTGTGAGCTGGCTGCTTTTAGGGGCAGGGACAGACCCAAAGGAATCTGTGTACTGCAAAAAGAATTGTGTAATGTAAGGTCATCATTAAATAGGTACATAAATAAAATGTACAATTGAATAATATTTTGATACTGCTTTTAAAAACAGCAAAACAAATGTCTATATAACTGCATTATACAATCTAAGCACTTGATGGCAGCAGAGAACTTTCCAGAGGAAGAAGTAGGCTTGATATATATAAACAGGAGTAATTTCAATACCTGCACTGCATATTTAGGTTTAGTAACAGTAGCAGGCAATGCAGATGATATATGAAAGAAGACAAGGCTACTAGCAGTATTTGATAAAGTTATTAAAAATGAGTTATTGAAAGCAATTTGGGATCTATTCACTGCTCAGTTACAAGCAATAACATATAACATCATAAATAAGAGTTTTCTATTTAGTTGGAGTACATTGTATAGCATAGTGTAGACACCAGCGACAGTTACAGAGTTACTAGCTGTCATATCCATTTGTAACATTGATCCTCCGAACTAAGGAAATGTGATGAAGAACCTAGATAGCTGTCATCATCCTGTGCTAGAAAATCATATACTCAGTAAAGCGATTTTAGAGATTTAGATAGTATAGATCTGTAAGCACATTTGCATTTGTTCTTAAAAGCAACCACTTGCCCTCCAGAAGATCCCCCCCCCCTTCCTAACCAGGCCATTTTTTGCGTCACTGCATTACTTTAACTGACAATTGCGCGGTCATGCAAAGCTGCACCCAAATTAAATTTACGTCCTTTTTTCCCACTAATTGAGCTTTCTTTCGGTGGTATATCAAATTTTTTATTTTTTGCACTATAAAAGTCTGATAATTTTGAGAAAAAAAAAACAATATTTTTGACTTTTTGCTATTAAACATGCCCAGTAAAAATTAAAAACAAATAACATTTCGTCATAAATTTAGGCCAAAATGTATTCTGCTGCATATCTTTGCTAAAAAAAAATCCCAATACATGTAAATTAATTGGTTTACGTGAAAGTTATAGCGTTTACAAATGGCGATATATAAACTGGGATTTTTTTATTTATTTCATTTTTACTAGTAATGGCGGTGATCAGCGACTTATAACGGAACTGCGGCAGGCAGTCTGACACTGGGGGGAATTGACTTGGTGTCACTGACATCCCCAGTGCTACCAATACAGTGATCAGTGCTAAAACAAAAGCACTGACAGTGTACTAATGGCACTAGGCAGGAAGGGACGATCAAAGGGTTAACTGTGTGCTGGGTGTGTTTTACTATTGGATGATGTCTGTGTGCTTCACTGTAAGCACACTACTTTGGATGGCTGTGCTGTGCACAGCCATCCAAAGCAGTGTGCCCGAAGCTGACAGGGAGGAGAACTGTTAGTAAACAAAACAGTTCTCCTCCCTGTCAGAGATCCTCAGTAATCACCGGGCGCCGGCGAGTAATCACCATCCGGGACCCGGTGATTGACAGCCGCGGCTGTGAATGGCATGTGTAGGGCGCGCCTGCCCCCTACCCAGGAATGCAAAATCATGTATATATATGTGAGTTTGTGCACCCGTGCTGCCCTGTAGCAGTATTTCTGATATAGGGTGGTCGGGAAGCTTAATATTGTTAATGTGTATACACATAATAAAGCAGATCTTGCACTAAGAAACAAAGTATGTTTATTACATCAGGTTCCCCACCCCATGCCAAAAAATGTTTTACCTGTAAAGGAGATTTGGAATAATTCAGAGCTCCTTGGATCCTGCCCTAAGCATTGCCCTTTATCTTAAAATCAGGACATCACTCTCTGCTTTGTGGAAGCCTAAATGCGTAAATTTAAACTTTTTATTTTTATTTTTACAGTTATGAAGCAGCTTTTTCACATGGTGATGGTGGTGGTGGTGGTGGTGGTGGTGGGGTGGGCATCTAATTTTGATTGGTCAAGTCTTGAATCTTTTCCTGCTAGGAACATAAAGAAACTGACAGTTTGAGGTTGACGGCATAGAGAACACTTAAAGACCTAACTCTTAAAGGTCAGAATTGCTATGTTACAAATTTTTGATGACAAGTCTTGATTATAACAGTTTTTTTGTGTTTATAAAGCTGCTCGGGGCAATTTCTATACTGATTTTTACCAAATGAAACATGCCAAAATAATCCAGTGACATCTATTTTGTGGATACATTTTCCCAATGTATTACAACTTTATGACTTTACTTTACTAAAGCTGGCGTATTTCATTCTTCACAGTGTGGGAAATCTATAGATAAAACATTCCTTAAAGGGGATGCATAATGTTTATGTATGCATTTTTTTATTTTTTATTGTGTCCAGGATAAAGAATAAATGTGAAAGGTATATTTCTTTTTAGACATGTAAAATAGAAATGACTCATACAAATGACCAATATTGGCCACTTGCAACCAACAAATGGTGCAAATGAACTGTTACCAAAATCAGTTAATAAACTTACATTCATTAAAAAAATAACTTCCAGGTAAGGTATCATCATTTTTTTCATTGCATTTGCCATTTTTTTTGTTACTCTTCAGTCCATTTACTAACTTGCATTAGAGATATGACAGTTGGAATTGCACCATGCACATTTTCCTTTCCCAGACTTTACAATTGACCCAGTGTGTGAAGGAGAATGTAGATGACAAAACCCAGTGAGGTCTCTGGGAGCCCAATTTTGTATTTTTTCTGACATTTTTCAAGGCCAATATGAAAACTTTTGGTTAAAAAGGGCATGGGTAAATGGGTACAGACATGGGGGACATTTAGCAATTACCATTAGTCAGCCTCAATGTCCTGTTGAAAACTCTTCCATTAGCTATCCTGAATTTGGTACCTGATACCAAATTCAGGACGGCTAATGGAGAAGTGTTCAACAGGACACTGAGGCTGAGTAATGGTTAAGGAAAGAATTGTGCTCCAAGAAAGTGTTGGTGAGATTTGTTTGGAGTGCCTTTTGTTGGGGAGGAGCTTCACTTTATAACAAAGCATTTTCCTGCTGTTCTATTTATTTAGACATCAGCCAAGTCTGGTGAATTTGCACTTTAACTTATGGTGGAGATTCAGCACAATTCAAGTCACCATATGTGGAAAATTGAAGATTTAACAGTAGAGAAGAGAATTTTTTTGGGGACTGTTTATACCTATTTTTTGATTACACACTTCTCACAAGTGTTGTTGATTATTATTGTGGTTATTTTTAGCACTGCAAAACTTTATTTATTTATTGTGTATGTGTTTTTTGTGAATGAACACCTTTTGCTAGCAGCAAATTTTTCTTTCATCACTGAGCACTGACATTTCTTTATAGGTAAAAAATACACAATTCTTTAATTACAGAACCTTGCTGGCGAATGCATTTGACCTGCATGTCAAGTGGTGCATTTTTAAATACTGTGGCAAAAGTGACATTGAAAAAAAAACAAATGTCAGTTAAATGACAGTTCCTTCCTTGATGGCTTTTGTTTAGCAATAAAGCAGTTGAGCCAATCCTAGGTTAGATCATGACCATATGTAGTCAAAGACATCTGCCAGCATACCAGCTGTCATTTGTGGCAGGAGTGTGAGGGGTGAAGAATGCCATAGCATGGGTCATTTTGTCCATTTTCCGGGCCAGCTAGGCTGCATGCCTGTATAATAGGCTGGTATGATTTTTAGAGGGGATCCCACATCATCTTTTGGACGGAGTCATCTTAAATATATTATCAAGGGTAAGAGTCTGGTTTGAATTTTGAAGGGGACCTCACATTTTTTTTTTTGCATGGGTTCCTCCTCAACCTTCACACAAGACCCTTATCTAGGCATGTAGCCTAGACACATTTATTAGAATAGAAAAGCATGCATTTATTAGAATACAAAATCTAGAGTTTAGTATTTTTCTCTTGGATACAATACCAATCACATTAGTTACCTGTAATGCTATTGTGTATCCGTTGTCCTGCAGGCTGCTGCTTTTATAAAAATGCTTAGTTTATGCCGTAAGATACTACCAAAAGTAGTGATTTTCTGGTGCTACAGGGGTTAAAAGTAGCAGCTGTTAGTGTGAAGCACTTGTGCTACTTGCCTGCTCCTTCTTGCCCCTCTGCAATTCACAGAAATCATACTATTATTGTCGCACAATGCAAAGCATTCTTTTATTGGACAGGGAAGAACCTGTCATTCGTCTGCTCCTCCCCTATTCATAGAATACGCTGCATTGTGGAACAATACTAGAACGAGTTCTGTGAATGGCCGAGGGGGCAGGAAGGGGCAGGCAAGCAACGCAAGTCCATCACACTTGCAGCTTGTGCGAGTGTGCAGTCCCCCCCATCCTGAAACATACCAGGCCACATGCCCATGCACACAAACACACAAAGAAATGACATGGAGTCTCCCTAAAAATCTATACCTGACTCTTATTCCAGATAGGGTTCTAATATGAATTTTTAAGTGGTATCCCATCCAAAAAAAAACAATAGATACAACGAGTGTCTTCTCGGATTAGAATTCATTCTGCTTGTCAGTCCAGTACAGGATAAATTCTGATTTGTTGCTGTGGGTATTAGCACTATTCTTCAAAGCGGAATTTTAACAGTTTGATAATAATTAATGTTCTTTAACAAAAGAACATATTGTTCCACACTATGATACCAAAATTAGTGTGTGCTGTAAATTGCCTCCAGCATTGGTCTTTTTTCTTCTTGCTGGAGGCCACCATTTTTTCAAATCCACTTCAGTCACTTCCTTATAGAAAACTCTCCCCCCCTTTTCTTGGTCTCAAAAAATATACAGTATATGTTACTATCTGTAATTAAAATATGTACATTTCCAGCCTTGATTGTATGCCCTGGATCAGCTACATAGGAAGGCTGACAGAAGCTCTACAGTGCTGAAGTTAACAGGCTGCCTATGAGGGAGAAAGGCAAAATATCAGGGAGATAAGATCTATCCTTGTAAGTTTAACTCTTCTGTGTCTCCTGGCAGCAGAGTTTGTCCTGTTACCTCTCCTGATTTTCTTTTATCCCTCCCTAATCTGTGTTCCCTCAGCACAGTCTGTGTCATTTCTGTTGCTTTCTCCCCCCTTCAGCAACAGTAAATCCTAAAGCTGTCAGCAGATTTACCTCTAGTGGCTCTGTGCCACTAGAGAGCAACTGAGAATGTGCAGATCAGGGTGAGACTGCTCTCCTTTAACAATTTAGGGAGCAGGGGAATAGAGTGGTTACCTGATTTTGGCTGGTACCCGCTCCCACTTCTGCGCTTATACAATCAGAAGTTATCCCCCCCCAGCAGTATTTTGAGACACGTGACAGGTCCCAGAAGACTGTGGGACCATTCACAATGCGCAGCGCTGCTCGTGC
This sequence comes from Staurois parvus, assembly GCF_062004578.1. Taxonomy (NCBI): domain Eukaryota; kingdom Metazoa; phylum Chordata; class Amphibia; order Anura; family Ranidae; genus Staurois; species Staurois parvus. The sequence continues at coordinate 4,431,406 of NW_028318468.1, forward strand.
ATGCGCAGTGGGCACCTGGCTGTGAAGTCACAGCTGGGTGCCCATAGTTAAGATGCTGTGCCAAGGACAGAGAACAGCCAGTGAACCGGGCTACGGTGAGCACACCACTGGATCGAGGTACAGGTAAGTGGCTGGTTTTAAAAGTCAGCAACTACAGTTTTTGCAGCTGCTGACCTATATTTTTTTCACAGGAAACTAGAGCTCCGCTTTAATTTTCAGACTAAAGTTCCACTTGAATGTTAAAGCGTAATGTATCAAAAGTATGCAACATAAATTGAGATGAATGTAAAACTGTTCATGTTGCCTGTAGCAGCCAAAATGATCCCCCAGTTCATCTCTTTGTACTTACCTGGGAAAAATAAATATGTAAGAAATACTTTAGCCACATTTACAAAGCAGTGACATACAGGTACAGTAGATAGACAGGCAGCACAGCACTATTGGCATGTATTTACAAACACACACAATATAGCAGGTTGAAATTTTAAAAATCTAGGGTCATAAATACAATCCTCCCCAACCTCTTGTAACTGTATTAGTGGTGCACAATTCAGTGCTGTAACAAATTTGAATCTCTCATTCAAAAGTTGAACAATACTACTTTATACAATGTGCATGTGTGCTTTTAAGGTAAATTAGAAAGTCCCTTGTTCATCATACATAAGCAATAGTAAATCAGCACGTCATTTTTGTTTGTTTGCTTTAGAGCATTATGAAATCCCAAACCAATTTTTTAATATATTAAAGCGTAGCAAATCTTAGAAGGTGTGACTGCATTAATTTTTCCACCTGGTGATCCAGTCAGTAAGTTTGTAATTTGTAAACTCTAATAATAATAATAATAATAATAGTATCAGCCATGGCTGAACCTGTCACTGGAGGTTGATATGTAAGTCCTTTAAAAAAATCAGTTATACTAACTCAATATTAAATCACCTGTGTATGCTTATGAACAATATTTATAAAACTGCTTATATTATGGTGGAGACCCTTTAAAGTAGGACTGAAGGCAAAACTTTTCTTTTTGACATCTGTGTCCCACTGCGGAGATTTCCTTTAACTTCCTGTCCCATAATCATGAGGAAATCCCTAGCAATCACCAGGGTCATCAGAACTAGTGTTTCCCCACTAGATTTTCTCTCTATTCCTGTTCCGGTGACAACTCCAAATTTGGCATTTTCATTCACTTTCACTTTTGATGATAACAGGTACCAGGACATATAGAGAAGTTGAGTCTCTGCAATGATGAAAGAGACAACATATTTTGCTTTCAGTTATACATTAAATTATAGAATTCAGCAGGTGGCTTTTTTTCCTGAGTTAAAAAACAAAACAAATCAAAACAAAAAACTAACAAATAAGCTTGTACATTTTCCCTGTAAAACTATTCACACCCGAAAAAAGTCCATAAACTTTCCATCTGTTTCTCCTTACTACGTAAATTTGTACTATTTTTAAGGCTAACAAGGTGCCATTTTTCTGGCTCAAGAACAAGTCCAGGATAGTTGAAGGGCGCTATCATAACCTTTTAAAGCCCATTGCTCTCTTAACCACCTCTTTATGATTTTCCAATTGATTCCATTACCAACATGGTGACATTTTGCCAAAACCTCCTGATCTTTGCCGCCATTTTGGTGAAATTGAAACTCAGCTAAAAGGGTTATAGTTAGGCAGGCTATAAATGTGTCAAATACCGAAAGTTCTGTTGAGTGAAAAATGAAAATATCTAATATGATAATAGTAATATTAATAGTAATAATAATTATATGATAATGTTTGGTTTTTGCATCGCCCATGACCTGCTTAAAACTATGTTCAGATGGATGATTAATGAGGCAGACTTGAACAATTCTGACTCCAGCCAAAAGTCCCAAATGTGTACTGGGTAAACAGTTTAGTACATGTCTGTGTTTGCTGGGCAAGACTGTGCATGGTATCTACCCAAATGTTGCAAGCATCAGTTGTTTAGTGCCTGGCTGATTAATTTATTGCTTCCAGACCTCCTAGATCAGAGCATTGCACATTGAACTCTATGACTTCAAAGTAGATCTAAAATTTTCACAATTATTATTTATGTAAGGTAACTTTCAGTACCACAAGCGGTAACCCAGAGCTACACTCGGGATTACCATGTGGCGCTGCTCCAGGATTTGTTCTTCTCTTACCTTTTCCTGCGCTCCCGTGATGTCCCGCCTGCAGTGTCCCCGGCAATGTCCTCCGGCGGATGCCGGCATCTGTCTTCTGGGTTTACATACAGGGACAGAATGGCGGGAAATTTTAAAATGACAAAAAGTGACATTCACTAAATTCACTAAAATAACATAGTAAAACATTACTGTATCAAACCATTTCACATACATTTTGACCCTAGTGCTTTGTCCTGTGCCCTGCCTGCATTTTTACTGTTCTTTCTGCCTGGAAACTGAGAAATGTCCATGGCGTCCAAAAAGCATCCCTTTAGGTCAAAATCGGTTTTAGACCAGCTAGAGAACAGCGATAGTAAATTAGAACCACTTGCAGAATTGAGTGATAATGATTCGTGGGGAAATTCGTCATCAGACACTGAAAACGATTTTGCGACAGTGATGTGCGAACTTGGCGCTATATTTCAAATTTCAGTGTTTTGGTTTGATTATATTATTGAATTAAATTTATTATTATTATTATTATTATTATTATTATATTCTTATTTTTTATGATTATTTATTAAATTATAATTTATGATTTCATGTTTCAAATTTTAACATACCCGATATGTTTACTTGACTCTTGTTCGGACAGATTTCAGTGAGTTATTCCTAAAAATTACAGGCCTACAATAAAAAAAATACATATTTCCATGCAAAAAATATGAGCACAGAAATATTGACATAATCTTGACATAATCAGACTGCTAGGGAGGTTAATTTCAAAAGTTGCTTTTAGTATTTTTAAATTTGTAACTTTCATTAAAATAATACCTGGTGATTCTGTCTCTCAACTGTGCTGCTGCAATGCAATGTAAACCTTTTATAAGCACCTCTGTTGGAGATTACAAGCAGCCATAGCAACACACATTGCAAAAGTATGGCCACCATTGTCACTTCAGGAAGCTGATCCAGAGTGATAAGCACAGTCAACAATGGAATATATGCATGTGAACACGAAGTGAAGGCTGAAAGAAATGCAAAAAGCATATAAAATAGGGGACAACAGTATTTCATTTTAAAAAACATGGCAGACTATGATACACATTGCTTCTGAAAACGTAATGCTATTCAGTTAGTGTTTACATCCACTGTAAAACCACAGATGTTGGTTGGGGGTGCCCTTAGAATTCATAAGTTTCTTTGTGTACTCTGTATGATGCAGTCTAAAGTTAGTCTGTGGATAGGTACTTATGGTGAATGAATGTGACTCTCTATAAAGTTTCCTAAGAAATTAAAACATCATTTGCCAACAAATTGTTCAAAAAGCCAGACTTCCAGTTTCCTACTTAATGCAGCATACTGAGAAACCCAAAAGGGCCCCACTGCTGCTCCTATAGGCTTACACACCACTTTAATTCTCCTGCTCTGTCTTCTCCTGCTCTATCCACTTAAAGAATCATTTAGTACACCTGTAACATATAATCTTCCTGCAGGTTTCCTCCTTTTCTGTGCCTCAACTCACTCTTTGTATGTCTACCTGCTCCAGTCATTTAACAGTTTTTTGGTCTTTCCAGCTACTGATTCCACTGTTATTAATTTGTGCTGTCTTATGAGAAAATTGCCAAGAGATAACAACAAATGCAAACAAAATACCTCATACCTCTTCCAAAATATATCTATGAAAACTAAAGCGCTAAAGTGCAAAAAAACTCAATCACATAATAAGAGTCAGCAGCACTCACCAATGCCCAGATACCAATGTAGTAACATAAATAGTAAAACAAATTGTGTTGTGCTGCCTCAATGTGTTAAAAAGTGACCCTATTCCTTTAAGATCAAAATATTATGCCATAAAAAATGTTCACGAAAAACAATGATATTTTATATGCGTGTGACAACCTAGGAGCACAGAGAGAGAGAGCACACAGAGGCAGATTACACGAAACCCAACATGCGAGCATTTATTGGGGAAACTCAGGGTCCAGACAATAGAAAAACTAGTCCACAGAACAACACCAGACACGGCAATGAAGAATGATCCTCAGGATGGCAATATGAGGGAGCAGAGGGCAGGTAGTCCACAGAGCAAACGGGGCAGAGCAGGGTTAAGTCCAGTACACAGGGCAAAGGTTCCAGGCCGAATAGGGTTAAGTCCAGTACCCAGGGCAAAGTCCTTGGCACAGGGTAGCAATTCAGGGACTCCTCACGGGTCTTCAGAGGGCTGTGTGCCACAGCTTTAAGACCACACAGGCAACAGTTGACGGAAGAGCAGAAGGTAGAACAAATTCCCAGTGTCCAGAAAGCCACACAGATAATATAGTGCCACAAGTCCCATCAGTGCAAAAGCAAAGCACAGTTCAAAGCATCTCCTAGTGAGGCCTGCAGCAATGAGCTGCTCTGTCCATCCTGACTGAAGCTGTGCACATTCTCTCACCATAAGGACATTATAGTGTCCTTTCAATTTGACCAAGCCTCAAGCACCCTGTGCCGACACATCTGGCTTTTCCCAGCTGCAGGACACCATGCTGTCTGTGCCTCCTGCTGAGATCAACCTCATCTCTCACCCCCTGTGGGGCACAGGAACTCATAGATTTAATTAAACAGACAAGCTGACTGCTTGACACACTTGTTGATTTCAACAAAACAACACGAAAGTAAAATAATATTTCTGATCTGTCACAATGTGAATCAAATATTTAAAATTGTGAAACAGAAAATCCAACAATTGTAAATAAAGTCCCACACAAAATAAAATCCCATAGATGTGCAATCATGTGGGTCTTCTGTGTTGTAAGAATAAATCTAGTGTGCCTCCACCAAAGAAGTAATGAAGCCTTATGGATATCTTCCAGGGCACAGGAGTCCATTAGGACGAAAAGCAATGAACACATTAAGGCAGCACAGCACATTTAGTTTTACTATCTTCCAAAATATGTAAAGGGTTACTCTGCTTCTTTCTAGTAGCTGGTAAAACTCTGATTCCAAGTTAGTGGAGGAGAATGAGTCCCTGCCAAATAGGGAGTGGGTGATAGAAATCAACATGCAAAAAAAAAACAGAGGGCGCACAGGCCTAGTGCATTACCTTTAAAAAAACATTTATTTTATTAGAAGAAGTGGTAATATACTCACAAAGGACAATAGTGTCAAAGGCACATCATGTAAAGGACAGCCTTGTGCAGTCTCACTGAGTGATATCCGTAATGACAATCTTGGACCTCTTGGACCATCTTGGACAATCTTGGACCGTAATGACAACCGGCTAACGTGTTTTGAGGACTTGCTTCTTCCTCAGAGCCTGTGCCTACAATGCCTATATCCTCTCTTATATATCCTAATATCTTGTAGGTGGGTGGTTGATCCCAGACCCACCCATGGGCAGAGATAACAAGCACAAGTAATGCCGTTATTGTTGCAATGAGCTAGGAGTCCGTCTAGCTCATCATCTGATCCTTGCCAGACAATCAGAATGTCATCTATGTATCTGGCATACATGGCTAAGTTGGCCCAATAGGGGTTGTCGTTCCATATGCATACTTCCTCCCAATAGCCCATGAACAGGTTGGCATAGCTGGGGGCAAATCTAGCCCCCATGGCAATGCATCTAGTCTGCCTGTAGAAATGACCTAGGAAAGAGAAAAAGTTGTGTGTGAGGGTAAAAAGTATGGCCTTCAGAAGAAATATAGCTTGTACAGCAGGTATCTTGCTGTTTTCTAAAAAGTGTTCAATGGCCAACAGGCCATATTGGTGTTCTATGGAGGCACACAGAGATGTAACATCCAAAGAGAGCCATTTGTATTCAGGACACCAGGAGAAGGATGATAGGATCTCAAGTATATGCCCAGAATCTCTGACATAGGAGGGTAGATCTATGACTTATTCCTGAAGGAAATGGTCTATGTAGCATCCCAGATTGCTGGAGATGCTACCAATGCCTGCTATAATAGGTCTACCAGGGGGGTTTATTAAGTCCTTGTGTATTTTCGGTATATGGTAGAAGTAGGGTGTCAGTGGATGTTGTTTGAGCAAAATAAATATTCACTAGTATATAATATCTTATTCTCCATAATTCCCCAGAAATCAACAGGCTGATGGGAATGAGGATGGTATGCCTGAATCACTTTCACAAATTCAACACAACTACAGTTCTTCCTGTGCTAATTAACGCCTTAGTGTGTTCCAAGTCTATTGGCAATGTACTCCTAATGGCATGCCCCCCCCAAAACTAGACACCCCTCTTCTCTTGTTCTATTTTTCTATGCTGTCTTCACTCCTTATCTTTTTCTCTGGCCCCTTAAAGATTTCTATATTGTTCACTGTTGATTTCCTAATGCCAGATTTATGATGTACAGCCTTTCCAAATCATATAACTGTTTGCGGAACACTTATAAACTATCTTGGAATGATACCCATAAAATTCTATGTTGATCTTTTAGGGCATTCTCTACTTTGACTTGAAAGACAATCTGCTGTATCTGTAATTTTTCTACATACATGTAATTGTGGGAATGCTTTTTGTTTGAGCTTCTTGAAGAAAATTAGAATCTAATTCTTGAAAATTTGATTGATTGTATGTATATGTATTGTGTATATGTATTGTATGTATGTATTGTATTGTGTATATGTATTGTGTCTATTCTGTCTTACTTTGACATTCTTGTATGAAACTCATTTTGGACAATATACAAGTAGCAGTACATACTTACACTGAAAGTCATATAAAAATCGGATTGCAGCAGTGTGAACCTAGCCTATAAAATAGAGCACAGCAGAAGCTGTTTACACTATCATTATTGATGGCTGCACTCACACCTGAGCAGAGCGATTTTCAGTTTATATATGAGCTTTTTTGAGTGTTTTTACATGCATATACAGGCATTTTTAGAAGAGTGTTACAGGCATTTTACATATGTATTCCAGCTTTAGGTTTTTGTTTTAGGCAATGGAAATCACTAGAGGGAGGAGATTAGCTAATATAGGGTAAAAAACATGCAAATCAAGAGTTTTCAGGTGTTCCCATTGACGTTTATGTGGCCCATAACACTCAATTCTGCCTATAACGTAGTTCATGTACTTATTGGAGTGACAGGCATTCAGCTAGAAGTGACAGGACCAGGGGCGGACTGACAACTCATGGGGCCCCTGGGCAATAGGGGATCATGGGGCCCCTGTGTCCTTGCCCAAACTCAAAAAAGCCTATGAAAAAGGTACCAGGGGCATCTCATGGGGCCCCCTAGTGACCCCGGGCCCTCGGGCAGTGCCCCAGTGTCCAAATGGTCAGTCCGCCCCCTGGACAGGACGCTCAGATGTGAACAAGGGTTATTGAATACAATGAGTTTTTTTGCATTTTGAGAGTTTGAGCTTTGTGCTACAAGCTGCAATGAAAATAAGAACAGAGCAAAAAGAGATAACAGAGCAGCAAGAAAGGGGGAAGAGAATGGGTAAGTCATTGTGACTCATGCCATGAGTATTGGTGAAAAATGATCTTATCATAGCTATTAAACTCTGTAAGCGATAGGCTTACATTTAACCTGGTAAATGTGAAAATGAGTCAAGAGCAATATTGTATAATTACCTAAGGATAAATAAAAATATAGTTTTTAAATATTTAATTGGCTCAGTCTTTAATAAAAAAAATATAGGAAGTACTAAACACTATACTTTCTCTTTCATTAGCTAGTCATATTAAAAGAAAATTTTAATTGAATGTCCTAACTCAAGTAATTTTAATAATTCACCAGCTAAAGTGTATATTTTAGGTGTATCAGAACAAGGCTGTCAAGCATTTTAAGATGTGCATAAAATATAAGAGGTTTAATGACAGCACTATTTTTGGCATAGTTTATACATGGTATTAAATACTTGCGTAACAACACCATGGGCCAGACAGCATCAACCTAAGGAAGAGCAGAATGGAATAATAACATGCACACACATATTCTTAGTCATGCTTTTATTATTCCAAGAGCCCATAAAACACCATGGAGGGACACACTAGCTCTCTGCTACTGGTGTTCACAGATGCATAAATAAGCCATAAAGGAGTTTCAGATGCAAATTGACATAAATCTGTATTACCCACGTGTGACTACAAAGGAACTAATCTCAAAAGCAATGTTCCGAGATGCAATTATAACTTTAAATGAGCTGCCTAAAGAGATGACTTCAGGGAGGTATGGGAAGAAACGTATTATCTGTAACTTACCTATGGCAAGCTATCATTTTGTTGTGTTAGCTGTAGATATACCCAAAGGAAAGCAACAGTAAGCTAAATACCTGCATATATCATATCAGGAGGTATGGGTTTGTGTTTGCAGGCAGAAGTGCTAATGCCTTTAAGTCAAGAAGATTTACCATACTGACTTGTAATCCAGTGGGAGGAAGGGAAGTGGGACATCATTACAAAAATTCAGAAATCTGAGGCAGAAGAATAAATTACTGGGTGTTTGTGCAAATGTCTATCCCTGGTTATCCATGTGTGTATATTCCTGTCAGTTCTCGTCAATGTTGTAAAGTATACTGTTCAACATGAAAAAAAGTGATTCTTGTGTATTTTATTAGTCTACATATGCAGTGCTGAAGAATGCAGGGATCTGTATGGCACCGACACAGCACACGTTTACTGTATATTGCTGTCCATCTAAGAGTGATGCTGTGATGACATCAGTAATTCCAATTAACACATAAAGATTTGCCTTTCTGCAGTTTAAACCAGGCTGATCAATAAAATATTACTTCTATAAAGCTGCTGGGATAACTACACTTTGCTTTTGGTGCTTTACTTAATGCATGTTTGCAAGAAGAATTGTCTGTATTCACTATCTTTAAGCTATACTCCAGGCTAACAGCTAACTACTCAAATAAAATACACATAAGTGAGCTGCTTTACCTGCTAAAGGAATTGTATTTCTGTTTATCTTTTCCTGAGATCCACATAGCTCTACCACACAGCACAACCGTCCTTTGGGGTAGAAGACATGATTTTTCTCTGCTGCAATTTAGTAACACCTACAGGTCTTGTCTCTCCCCCAGTTTGTGACTGTACAGTTAACCTCCCTAGCGGTATGATTATTTCAGATTTTTGGTGCTGAAAGCGGTACCATTATTTTGCATGGAAATATGTCATTTTTTTATTGTAGGCTGTAATATTTAGGAATAACTCACTGAAATCTGTCCGAACAAGAGTCTATTAAACATCCCGGGTATGATAAAATTTGAAACACAAAATCATAAATTATAATTTAATAAATAATCATAAAAAATAATAATATAATAATATTACATTTAATTCAATAATACAATCAAATCAAAAACACTGAAATTTAAAATATAGCGCCAAGTTCGCACATCACTGAGCAAAGTCGCAAAATTGTTTTCAGAGTCTGATGATGAATTTCTCCATGAATCATTATCACTCAATTCTGCAAGTAGTTCTGATTTACTATCGCTGTTCTCTAGCTGATCTAAACCGCTTTTGTCCTAAAGGGACGCTTTTTGGACGCCATGGACTTTTCTAAGTTTCCAGGCAGAAAGAACAGTCAAAATGCAGACAGGGGACAGGACAAAGCACTATGGACAAAATGTATGTGAAATGGGTTGAAACAGCAATGTTTTACTATGTAAAATTAGTTTTGAAAAAAATGACATTTTGTAAAAAATTTTCAAATTTCCCGCCGCCGCCGGCGGCACCCGTAACAGGGACCGGAACACGGAAGCCTCCTCCTCGGCCAGAGGAGATGGCCGGGGACGCTGCAGGGGACACATCGCAGGAGCGAAGGACAAGGTAAGCTCTGCAGGGACTCCCTATGCAGCGCCGCATGGTAAGCCCGAGTGTAGCTCGGGGTTACTGCTTTTGGTACAGACATTTTACCCCAAGCTACACTCGGGAATACCGCTAGGGAGGTTAAAGAAGGAGCAGTGGACTAATGAGCTCATTTATGTCACTTTGATCTCACCTTTTATTAGCTTGCTTCTTGTTAGGACATGAGCACTGCAAAAGAGCAAACAGGTGGCGCAAACACCTAGTGCATTATCCACGGTTTATTAAAAAAAATGTATAAAACACAAAAACATACTCACAAATGTAGCATGTATAAATGCTTTTATGACAATGGAGATGGCCACAACATGGGCAGGATGTCCAACTGTCAGTGTGGTTGGGTTTCTGATGCGTTTCCGGGACGAACCAAGCTCTGAGGAAAGGGACTCATGCCCAAAATGCACCAGTACCCGACTACACTGACAGTTGGACATCTTGCCCATGTCGTGGCCATCTCCATTGTCATACAAAGCGTTTACGCATGCTACGTTTGTGAGTATGTTTTTGTGTTTTATACATTTTTTATTAAACCATGGGTAATGCACTAGGTGTTTGCACCACCTGTTTGCTCTTTTCCAGTTGTTGATTTTCCCCATCTGAGGATGGCTGCATCCCTGAAACGTTATCCATAGGCCACCACTAGCTTTGGTCCCCTGGCTTTCCTATGGCCATTGATTCCTGGAGCGCTGGAGAGTATACACTTTTGTCCACATGAGCTCTGCAGCACACCTGACTAGCTTCTAGTGGGGCCCCTTTGTCTCCCATTCTGAGCTCTACAGCACAAGGGCTTGCAAAAGACTGATGCCAAGCTATCTTTATTTTACTCATACTACTTGCATTAAAAATGTAATTATTTATTTATGAATATAGAGATGTATTTATATGTGTCTTTTATATCTGCCTGGAGTTCAGTCTAATAGATCTTGGCACAAAATCAAAATAAGTGGATGAAACATCCAAGCAGAAGATAAGTAAAAAAAATATTTTTTTTTCTTAAAGGAAACATCTAGCAATGTGAATTGTGCTAAAGCAGTTCCCCCAAGATCTAAATTATTCTTACATTCCTCCTAAAAATAGCACTGTATTTTCTGTTTCTAAGCTGTCCTGTGCCTGTAGCCTCATTGCTGTATGTGCCTAGTCTAGTGAGATTTGGAATGAGATTTGGTGATGTCACTACTTGGTTGCTGGGGAGGGATCTGTACCTGAAGACCTACAGTGCAAGGATCTGCTTGCTTTTGCTTCAGTTGTCCTGTGGATATGTGTTTTCCTGCTGCTTCCTAAATATTCACCCACCAGTGCAGAACGAAGCATGAGAAGTCGCTAATGTGAAAAAGATCAGTTCCAGGAAGCCTAAAGGCAATACTGTCCTTTACTTGCTTTTATTGAGCTTTCACAGTTCAATTCCACCTTAAAGGGCATATTTATAAATATATTAAAATTAAATATTGTAACTCTAATGCTAAAAAATATCAGAACAAATATTTACAGCTTTTCAAATGTTATAAAACTATGTTCAGTATTTTTTTACTTTGCATTTATTGTGATATAGTGTATTGACATACTGTAAATGTCTTTTGAAATGTGCAATATTTATAAAGTAAACATAATTCACTTTGTGAGTTTGAATTAAGTACAGATGATTATTTTCAATATGATAATGACTTCTACCTAAAGTAAATTGGTAGGGGGGTCCTTGCATTGCCTTGAAAATGCTTAGAAGCACTACATTTTGTTATTCGAAGAATAACTTCCCTGTTCACCTACCTACTGTCATTAGTCCCTCAATTTTTAAACGTCATCTGTTTAGTTTAACTGTTAAAAAAATTGACACATCACCCCTGTACTGTGAACTTAAAAAAGGCTCTTTTGAACCCCTTTACCACAATTCATGCTGCCACTCCATTTGTACATTCGCCAATAGTCATAGTTTTCTTAATACAAAATAACAAAGTTTCAAAAGATGATGGCTTTTTCACTTAATCCTTGTGATGTAAGAAAGAAAAGCACGAGCTCCATGCAGCTCACTGAGTGATTAGAGGTCAGACAGTAGGAAAGAATTATACTATATTAATATTTAGAAAAAAAAACCTTGGGGCATTATTGGGTGATATTTCCTGTGCTCTGCTACTCATTGTTATAGCATTTAAAGTAGTACTAATGCCTCAAGTTTGTTTTTTGTTATCAGTAATACACTGATCTTGATAAATCAAGCACAGTACAAATATTTTTTTCCAAAAATGCTTAGAAAGACTTACAATTTAAATAGATTTTTATTTGAAGCCTCCAGCTTTCTCAGTACTGCTTCCCTGAACTTCCTGCTGGTGAGTACACAATCAATACCTTGTTGAAGGTGTTCCGATCCTCCTCCATAGGACTACATGTCCCATCTTTCTTAGTGTCATTGACAAATCCTATTGGTCTGTCTGTACTAGCGCTATTGTGAATGCATGAAGTTTAATTTGTTTATATGTTGCCTTTTCTGCTTCCTCCCTCCCCCATCATCATATTATAATGAAATAAAAAAAATATATATTTCTTTATTGATTACATACCTTATTTTATACCTAGGGATAGGTCTCCATGCTTTTCTATGTATACCGGAACATTATGGCTGGGCCAACAGGTCTGTTTGTATATAACTTCCTAAAAACATCATAACACCCTTCCTCAGCACTGTTCTTCAGGGATGGGTGTCAGTCTGGAGGAGTGGGAGTTTCTAGGTAGACCACATTTACGTGTAGACCACCTGGATACCCACGTGTAATGCTGAGCCTCTATAAATGAAATAACTTAAATCAAATGAAACAAAGAGACCAGACAAAGACAGAAAAGTTGAGAGGAAAGGGCTAGATGATGCTGGATGTCATCCAGTAAGTTACATAGTTAGTCTGGCTGAAAAAAGACAAAAGTCCATCCTGTTCAACCATAGAAAATAAAAAAGTTATAATCCTATACCCACAGTTGATCCAGAGGAAGGCAAAAAACCCCGCAAAGCATGATCCATTTTGCACCTGCTGGGAAAAAATTCCTTCCTGAACCCTCGAGAGGCAATCGGATATTCCTTGGATCAACTTTACCTATAAATGTTAGTATCCAGTTATATTCTGTGTATCTAGGAAAGAATCCAGGACTTTTTTGAAGCAATCCACTGAGCTGGCCAGAACCAACTCTTGAGGGAGTCTATTCCACATTTTCACAGCTCTCATTGTGAAGAAACCTTTCCATGTTTGGAGATTAAATTTCTTTTCCTCCAGACGTAAAGAGTGCCCCCTTGTCCTCTGTGATGACCTCAGGGTGAATAACTCTACTCAGAGTTCACAATATGAACCACTGATGTATGTATACATGTTGATCATATCCCCCCTTAATCTCCTCTTCTCAAGAGAGAATAAATTCAGTTCCTCTAATCTTTCCTCATAGCTGAGCTCCTCCATGCCTCGTATCAGTTTAGTTGCCCTTCTTTGTACTTTCTCCAGTTCCCCAATTTTTTTCTGTGAATTGGTGCCCAAAACTGAAGTGCATATTCCAGATTAGGTCTTTCTAATGATTTGTACAGGGGTAATATGATTAGAATATATTAGAATATATTAGAAACCACAGCTTGGCATTGCATGCCATTATTAAGCTTGTGATCTACCAGAACTCCCAGATCCTTCTCCACCATTGATTCCCCCAGTTGTACCCCCCCCCTAGTATGTATGATGCATGCATATGCTTAGCCCCCAAGTGCAGAACCTTACATTTATCAACATTAAACCTCATTTGCCACATAGTTGCCCAATTAAACAGTGCATTGAGGTCGGCTTGTAAATTGAAGACATCCTGTAAGGACGTTATTCCACTGCACAGCTTGGTGTCATCTGCAAAGACTGAAATGGGATTTGTAATCCCAGACCCTATATTGTTTATAAATATATTAAAAAGTAAGGGTCCCAACACTGAACCTTGGGGTACACCACTGATGACCCTAGACCAGCAATGGGCAAACTACGGCCCGGCGGACCTTTTAATCCGGCCCGCGGAGCGTGGCAAACATTGGCTGTCAGGATGTGTGTAGGTGGGGCAGCGTGAGGAGCGGGGCAGCATGAGGCGGGGCAGCAGGGGAGCTAGGCTCCTCTCACAGTCCGCCCTGAAGACCGGAACGGCGCGGGAACACGGCGAGAGGAACGCGCGGAGCAAAGGTAAGTGAGTTGACACAATATGGGGAATGAATTACTATAGGGGGGATGAATTACTATAGGGGGGATGAATTACTATATGGGGGATGAATTACTATGGGGGATGAATTACTATGGGGGGATGAATTACTATGGGGGATGAATTACTATGGGGGATGAATTACTATGGGGGATGAATTACTATAGGGGGGATGAATTACTATGGGGGATGAATTACTATGGGGGATGAATTACTATAGGGGGGATGAATTACTATAGGGGGATGAATTACTATGGGGATGAATTACTATGGGGGATGAATTACTATATGGGGGATGAATTACTATGGGGGATGAATTACTATGGGGGATGAATTACTATATTGGGGATGAATTACTATGGGGGATGAATTACTATGGGGGATGAATTACTATATGGGGGATTAATTACTATAGGGGGATGAATTACTATATGGGGGATGAATTACTATGGGGGATGAATTACTATATGGGGGATGAATTACTATGGGGGATGAATTACTATATGGGGGATGAATTACTATGGGGGATGAATTACTATGGGGGATGAATTACTATGGGGGATGAATTACTATATGGGGGATTAATTACTATGGGGGATGAATTACTATATGGGGGATTAATTACTATGGGGATGAATTACTATACGGGGGATGATTTACTATGGGGGATGAATTACTATATGGGGGATAAATTACTATGGGGGATGAATTACTATACGGGGATGAATACTATACGGGGGATGAATTACTATGGGGGATGAATTACTATACGGGGGATGATTTACTATGGGGGATGAATTACTATATGGGGGATGAATTACTATGGGGGATGAATTACTATACGGGGGATGAATTACTATACGGGGGATGAATTACTATGGGGGATGAATACTATGGGGGATGAATTACTATATGGGGGATGAATTACTATGGGGGATGAATTACTATGGGGGATGAATTACTATATGGGGGATGAATTACTATGGGGGATGAATTACTATATGGGGGATTAATTACTATAGGGGGGATGAATTACTATAGGGGGGATGAATTACTATGGGGGATGAATTACTATGGGGAATGAATTACTATATGGGGGATGAATTACTACGGGGGATGAATTACTACGGGGGATGAATTACTATATGGGGGATGAATTACTATGGGGGGATGAATTACTATATGGGGGATTAATTACTATAGGGGGGATGAATTACTATATGGGGGATGAATTACTATATGGGGATGAATTACTATGGGGGATGAATTACTATATGGGGGATTAATTACTATGGGGGATTAATTACTATGGGGGATGAATTACTGTGGGGATGAATTACAATATGGGGGATGAATTACTATGGGGGATGAATTACTATGGGGGATGAATTACTATATGGGGGATGAATTACTATGGGGGATGAATTACTATATGGGGATGAATTACTATGGGGGATGAATTACTATAGGGGATGAATTACTATATGGGGGATTAATTACTATATGGGGGAATTAATTACTATATGGGGGATGAATTACTATGGGGATGAATTACTATGGGGGATGAATTACTATATGGGGGATTAATTACTATGGGGATGAATTACTATGGGGGATGAATTACTATATGGGGGATGAATTAATATATGGGGGATGAATTACTATATGGGGGATGAATTACTATATGGGGGATTAATTACTATATGGGGATTAATTTACTATGCTTACTATGGGGGAATATTACTATACTTACTATGGATGACACATACACATCATTCATCTACTCTTGGTCCGGCCCCCGGGTCCAATATATGAACCCATTGCGGCCCTCAAGTCAAAAAGGTTGCCCACCTGCCCTAGACCATTCAGAGTATGAATCATTAACCACTACTCTCTGAATACAATCTTTTAGCCAGTTTTCTATCCATTTCATACAGATTTTTCCAAGTCTGCAGACTTTACCTTACACATTAGCCGTGTGTGGGGAACTGTGTCAAACGCTTTTGCAAAATCCAAGTATACCACGTCCACCGCCACCCCTCTGTTCAAGGTTTTGCTCACCCCCTCATAAAAAGAAATCAAATTTGTTTGACAACTTCTGTCTTTCATGAATCCATGCTGTCTGTTGCTTAAAATATTTTTTTCCAGCAAGAACTCATCTATGTGGTCTTTTATTAAACTCTCCTGTATCTTCCCAACTATAGAAGTTAAACTAACAGGTCTGTAATTACTTTACGCCAATCCAGTGGTACTATGCCAGTCATTAAAGAGTCCCTAAAAATTAGAAACAATGGCTTTGAAATTACAGAGCTCAATTCTTTAAGGACCCGTGGGTGTATGCCATCCGGTCCAGGTGCTTTATTCACCTTTATTCTGTCTAAATATTTTTGGATCATATCAATTGTGAGCCAATGTGGATCATCTGGATCTGTGTCAATACCATGCCCATTATGGACAAAAGCTCCCCCATGCTCCTTTGTATATACAGAGCTGAAGAAGGTATTAAATACATTTGCCTTCTCTTTGTCTCCAGTCACCCACTCTAGATTATTTTGTAAAGGGCCTACATGTTCTGACCGAACCTTTTTACTATTATTATATTTGAAGTTAGTTAAGTGAGATATATCTAACTTACTGTAGCTTCCAATACACACTTTGAGAAGTTAGCAGTGTGCAGCTAAATCACGGTAAGCAATTTCAGTACAGGAGTGTGTAGGAGGGTCAGCAGCTGAAGTATCCAACTGGAATAGATAACACACACAGCCCAAGAAGGTGTATACATTCTTGAACAATTGTAACATAATTAACAGACGTAAGAGCAATTAGTTGTTTTAGTCATTATTGGCCCAGTGTTGTAGCAGTAGCATACTCAGTAAGGCACAGTATTGCATCAGCAGAGTAATCACAGTGGTTCAGTTTAGCATTGATATTTGACTCAGCAAAGGCACTGTTTCATTCAAGGACTGCTTTACCAAGGATGGTTTTCTGCAAGAGGGGTGGCTCACTGGGTACCTAAATAACTGCACTCTGTGCTGTACAGGGGTCTTCAAACACTTGCGCTGATAACCGGACAGTATTCTAGGAACAGCATTTTTGGTATTTTTTCACTTACATTGAAAAACCCAGTGGTGGTTAAATACAACCTAAAGAAAGCTCTATCTGTTTCAAAAAATGATAAACAATTCATTTGGGCACATGTTGCATGAGTTATTGTCATTGAAGTGCTCACAATGCTGAAAGCTGAAAAACGGCCTGGGCAGAAAGGGGGTGAAAGTATCTGGTCTTGAGGTGGTTAAAGTGTCATTGGCCCACTGTGATGTGTTTTCTTTTTATTTGCTTTCAGAATCTTCAGCTTGCAGCACCAAAGGCTCAAAATCAGCTGCTTCCAGAGCACTATTTTTTTTTTAGCCAGAAAAAGATCAAGGTGTCCTAGACACAGTGATGTATAATTAGAAAATAGTGAAAGATAGATTAATTGTTTATTTGCCTTTTTATCCCCCATCTAATATGTGTCACAACATCTAAATGTAATTTTTCCCAAAAGGAAATCCATGAAACTGATTCATGTTGCATTTGCTAATATCAATCACTTTGAAACATTTGTCATTTTTAATAGTATTTTACTGATTTTTTTTTCTTGAAACAGCTCAGAAAGGTATCAGATGGACTCGATTGTATGAAATTAAAGATTCTATTTCTGTTGATTAGCATTGAAAGTATGGAGTTTAGGTGATAACCTTTATTGTCTAATTTAAAGTGCAACAAAAAATTTGCAAGCAGGAACATTCTCTATTGTGTGGTTTATCAGAAGCAAAATTCCTGCACTCATCAAGATGCCCGCCTCTTGCCATTGGTAGAAGATACCTTTTTGGCCTTATACAAAGCTTTGTCAAGTCTATGCTGATGGCAGTTGGAGGTGAGCATGTAATCACCTGCAGCCAACCAAACACAACCCCCACAGTTATAGCTTCTTCAATTTGGAACTGTCTTGGCCATTACTGAGAAGTTCATTGAATACCATACAGGGGTACAGGTAGACATCTATACTGCCAACAGAGAGACAACAAAGCTGGGAGCCTTGGAACAATGGTGGGTGGCTCCGTTGCCCCATTTCAACTACATGATCTATTATAAACCAGGAAGGTTGTACAGCAATGTGGACATCCTGTCTTGCTATCTGGTGGAACAGCATCATGGAGATATAGACCAGTGTTTAGAGGAACTCAAAGTTGCCCCCTCAAGTACTCTGATGTAGCACACGTATAGCAATTCCTCTCCAGGAATTAGATGTCCTGCTTTTTGGGGACATAGTGAGGCAGTTGATCTGACTATGGGACGATCTGGAGGTACAGGATGGGGTGTTGTACCAGTGTACATTCCCACTGAGCAGTGATATATATACCAGAACATGGTCCCTGGTAGATTGGGTGCAACAAGCTTGTCGACAATGTCAGAGTTGTGCCCTACACAAGACACCTGCTGAGCAAACCATCCCTTTAGTGATATCCATGGCTGAGCCATTTGAACTTTTAACTATGGAATTTTTTACAATAGCTGAGACATTATCTGAGTTGCATGTTCATGGACCACTTCTCTAAGTTTGCCATAGTGGTACCTACCCATACCCAAAGCAGCAACCAAGTTCAAGATGCTCTGAACCCAAGTTGTACAACCGTAGGGTTGTACGTGTTGGATCAAGGCCCTTATTTCAAGTCCCAAATTTTCTTGGAATTGTGTTTACTGAGTGCAATTCACAAGTCACATACCACCTGTATCACCCTCAGGGGAATGGGGATTGTGAGCGTTTCAACTGTATGCTGCTTGGCATACTTACACTGGAGCAAGGACATCGTTATATGGAAGAAGTGGTGTGGGCCTACAACCATATAGTGCACAAGACTACTGGTTACATGCCTTTTTTCCTGATGTTTGGAGACATGAGAGTCTGTGTCTTCTTGTACACCAAGTGACTTGGTTCAAGAACAATTAAACTGCTAAGTAAAGGGCCAAACAAATAGTTCTGGAGAGTCATCAGGATTTAGCGGATGAGGCTGCAGTTGACTCTCTGACACAGAGATATAGGGTACTTATCAAAAACTTAAAGTATGAAAAGAGCAAGAAATTGTAACCCAGGTGGAAGTCTTGCCCATACCGTGTGCAAAAGCAACTTTTTCTAAACCTTCCATTATGAATGTTGTAGCAGAGTTTCAAGGAAATCCCTAGAAATGTCAACAGTGGAACTTGTTAATGTCTTGTGTCTTTTGGGGAGGTTCCCCTTCTATGCCTGCTGTGGACTTGGAAGGTGAAGGTGCAGTGGACAAATCTCCAATTCTGGAGGGCCCTGTGGAATGAAACCTTCCTGCTATCGAAGCTTAGTCTCTGTACTCAGAAAGTAGGACTGAACCAGCCTGTGGTCCTTTCCGACAGCTTAAATGACTGTCTTACCTGCAAGCCCCTGACACCTGAGGTCTCTGACCCAACAACCGAAGATTGCGCGGTCATGCAATACGGTACATAAATTAAATTTATGTCCTTTTTTCACACAAATAGAGCTTTATTTGGTGGTATTTGATCACCTGTGCACTTTTTATTTTTGGCGCTATAAGCAAAAAAGTTTTGAGAAAATGTATTTAAAAAACAAAACAATATTTTCTCATTTCTGTCATAAAAAATATCCAAAAAAACTAAAATTTCGTCATAAATTTAGGCCAAAATGTATTCTGCTACATGTTTTTGGTTAAAAAATCCCAATAAGTGTATACTGATCGCTTTGTGTGAAAGTTATAGCATCTACAAACTATGGTATAGATAATGGAATTTACACTGATTTTACTTTCTGACTGCCCATCACATTTCTTGAGGTGCTAAAATACCAGGACAGTACAAACACCCCCAAATTATCCCTTTTCGGAAAGTAGACACCCTAAGCTATCTGTTGAGAGGCATATTGAGTCCATGGAAGATTTTTTTTTTCCACAGCTTTTTGGAAACTGACAAAAAATGTTTTTCTATTTTTTTTACACAAAATTGTCATTTAAATTATATATTTCTCACACAAGCCATGGGTATATGTGTGAATTACACCCCAAAATACATTCTGCTACTTCTACTGAGTATGGGGATACCACATGTGTGAGACTTTTTGGGAGCCTAGCCATATACAGGAGCCTGAAATCTAATGACCACTTTGAAAACCTTTAGGTGCATAACTTCTTCATTACCTATCACAGTTTCAGAGGCCCTGAAATGCCAGGATAGCACCAACCCCCCTCCCCCCCATGACCCCTTTTGGAAAGTAGACACCCAAAGGAATTTGGGTGAGTATTTTGCAGATCTAATTTCTTCTCACACGGGTTTGAAATATAAAAAAGAAAAGAAAAAATGTTTTTGTTTTCTTTCTTCATTTTCCAAAAACTTGTGGCAACAAACGAGATCTGCAAAATACTCACCATGCTTCTTATCAAATTCCTTGGGGTGTCTACTTTCCAAAAAGAGGAAATTTGGGGGGGTTGGTGTTATCCTGGCATTTCAGGGCCTCCAAAACTGTGATAGGTAGACAGGAAGTGTAATGAGGAAATAAAGCCCTTTAAATGCCTGAAGGTGCTTATTGGATTTTGGGGTCCTGTACTTGGCTAGACTTCCAAAAAGTCTCTCACATGTGGTACCCCCATACTCGGGAGAAGTAGCAGAATGTATTTTGGGCAGTAATTCCACATATACCCATGGCATGTGTGAGCAATAAATCATTTAAGTGACAATTTTGTGTAAAAAATATTTTTTTATTTAGTCATTTTCCAAAAACTTGTGGTAAAAAAATGCATTCTTCTATTGACTCAACATGCCTCTCAGCAACTAGTTTGGGGTGTCTACTTTCCAGAAAGGGGTCGTTTTCGGGGGTGGGGGCATTTTATGCCCAGCATTAGAAGTTTATGTCACACATCACTCACTCTTCTAACCATCTGAAGATCAAGCCTTTTCTGACACTTTTTGTTCACATGAAAATAATCTGTATTTTTTGCTAGGAAATTACTTTGAATCCCCCAAATTATATACTTTTTTAAAGCAGACACCCTAGTGAATAAAATTGTGGATTCTGCTTTGTTTTACATCATATAGTACTCGCGCAGCGATTTTTCAAACACACATTTTTTAAAAAAAATAAACTTTTTTTTACTTTTAATGCACAAAAACACAAAATATTGGCCAATTATTTGGTAAAATATAAAAGATGATGGTATGCCGAGTAAATAAATACCAAACATGACATGCATTAAAACTGCGCATGCCCCGTGCAGTGGCGACAAACTGCATACATTTTTAATATCCATAGGCAATGCTTTAAAAGCCTTTATAAGCTATCATTTTAGATTTACGGAAGAGTTCTAGTGCTAGAATTACTGCCCTTGATCTGATGTTCAGGGCAATACCTCACATGCATGGTGCAACTGCTGTTTACATACCAGGTCAACACAGGGTCAATGCTCGTGCACGCAGGTAACAGCGTGCGGGGGGGGGGGGGGGTTTGAGGGTGAGTTATTAAGTTATTTTGATTTTTTCATTATTTTCGCACTGTCCCTTTCATTTTTTTTTAAATCACTTTTAATGCTATCACGGGGAATGCAAATATCCCCTATAACTTCAATTGGCATTGTCATATATTCTTTTTTGAGAAATCTGGTGTCTAGATATCTCCTTTGCCCTTACATTATCTAATCCCACCAAGATTGGTGTGATCAGAAGCTTTCCCAATTTAAAAATGGTGCTGTTTATATCCTGCATAACTGAAGTGATGAAATGCTTGTATCTTCCCATTTCGTAGACTATAGAGATGATTGGCACCATTCTGGTCTCCAATCAGTTCTATGGTCAGCTGGCAGAAACACCGGCTGCATTCTCAGGTTCCCCCAATGGCAAGGGACTGCCCGAGAAGGCTGTGGAAAGTAGCGGTGGGGGGGGGGGGTCATCGTCTCCCGCTGCTTGCAAAACCAAACCTGCAGCTAATTAGCCACTAGGATTGCTTTTACATGAAAGCCGATTGTCGACTGAGAAAAATGATACCAGGATGATGCCTGCAGCTGTGCAGCTGTAGGCATCAACCTGGTATAACCATTCAAAGTCCAGTGATGTACCAGTACGTCACTGGTCCTTGTTGGGTATATATGCTATGTTCTTTTTTTTGTATGCAGCCTGTGGGCTGAATGAAAAAAAAAGAAGAAATCTCTGCCAGAAAACGTGTGTGGTATACCCACCGTTAGAATATACTGCCTGCATCCACCCACTTCTAATGGTGGGCACACATTAGATCGCACGGTGCCACCTGTTCCAATTCCAAGATTGTTCAAATATCTAAATAGTGGCACGCTTGAATAAAAATTGTCCATGTCACTGGCCAAATCCTGCCAGCTCAACCTCCGGAACATTTCCAAAATCCACCCCTTCCTGACCAATGACACTACAAAACAACTTATTCACGCCTTGGTTATATCCCGCCTCGATTACTGCAACTCCCTGCTCACTGGTCTACCGTTACACAGGATATCCCCCCTTCAGTCTATTATGAATGCTGCTGCTAGACTCATACACCTTACCAACCAATCAGCGTCTGCTGTCCCTCTCTGCCAATCCCTTCATTGGCTTCCATTAACCCAATGTATAAAATTCAAAATACTAACCACAGCTTACAAAGCCATCCACAACACTGCCCCTAGCTACATCACCGACCTCATCCACAGATATCAGCCAAATCGCCGCTCCTCCCATGATATCTTCCTCTCTAGCTCCCTCATCACCTACTCCCACGCTTGCCTCCAGGACTTCTCCAGAGCCTCTCCCATCCTCTGGAACTCCCTACCACAGCATGTCCAGTCAGCCCCCACCCTGTCTGCCTTTAGGTGATCTTTGAAAACGCACTTCTTCAGGGAAGCCTATTATTATTATACAGTATTTATATAGCGCCAAAAGGTTTGCTCAGCGCTGTACATTATAGTGGGGGACAGTACATGAGACCACCTAAGAACTGTACTTGAATCACCTCCACCAGATCATCCCCCACAGCTATCACCTTTTGTATCATCTCCCCTTTCCTTTAGCTTTTAAGCTCCACGAGCAGGGCCCTCATATTCCTTCTGTACTGAAATGTATTGAAATTGTACTGTCTCCCTTATATTGTAAAGCGCTGCTCAAACTGTTGGCGCTATATAAATCCTGTATAATAATATCAATAATAATAAGTGGTACCCCATATGGAAAAAGGATGACACTAAGTCCCAAACTATCTTGCCACTGCTCCCCATGTAATCTGAGCATCCAGGGGTCTCCACGGGACTCTTTTCCCTCGTAAATCCCAAACTTATATGTACAGGGGCGGACTGACAACTCATGGGGCCCCCGGACAATAGGGGATCATGTGGCCCCTGTGTTCTTGGCCAAACTCAAAAAAGCCTATGAAAAAGGTACCAGGGGCATCTCAAGGGGCCCCCTACTGACCCTGGGCCTCGGGCAGTGCCCGAGTTTCCAAATGGTCAGTCCGCCCCTGTATATGTATAGCCTGTTGCCCTCTCACAGGTCTTATACATCTTGACCCCATATCTGGCACGCTCGTTGTGGAGAAATTGTTTGAATGCAAGGCGGCCAGAAAAATTAATGAGGGACTCATCAACGCAGTTTTTTTGCTGGGAGACATCTGCACATTTTTGGTTAAGGTGATTTACGAGGGGCCGAATTTTGTGGAGCTGGTCAAATTCAGGGTCACCCCAAGGATGACAGAGTGCATTGTCGTAGAAATGCATAAAACACAGTATACTCTCATATCTATGCCTGGCCATGGCAGCATAAAACATGGGAGTATGATGAATGGGGTCTGTGGACCAATACAACCACAATTTTTTTTTTAGTAATGCCTATGTTGAGGGTGGGGTCCCCAAAAAATTGAATTCGGAAACCGTAATGGGTTTCCATGCGAATGGTTTGGCAAGGTTTGAATTTGGGTTGGCTTCGATAAATTGTTGTGCATATAAATTGCTTTGATTCACAATCAATGCATTCAGATCTTCCGTGAAAAACAGCTCCAATAAATCAATAGTTAATCTTGCTGTTTCCACCTGAATTCTGGGTTGGGCAGTGAATGGGGGAAGTACGGGTGCTGCAGAATTTGTGGGCTGCCAATAGGGTTTTGCAAGCACATCCGGAAGGATACTAGGGGCTCTATGGGCCTGTGTGCGAATTCTTGGTGGTTGTGGGACAATACTTATGCTTGCCAACGCTCCAGCTTGTACTGCACTTATGGAACTCGCCATGTCACCAAGTGATACTGCAGTACTGGTATGTGAAAGACCTGGATGTACTAGGCCGCTGGTGCTCACTAGTTCACCAAAAGGTAGAGCGGCACTAGTACTGGCACTCTGCTGCATATAAGACTCATCATATAAGTGCTAGCAGAGATCAGGCCTGATTCTGCAAAACTCTGCGGTTGTGTGTGCAATGTATCAAGTGACAGTGACCTACTGACACTGCACTACCTGGGGGAGAAGGGGGGATAATCGTAGGGGCTAAACGCAGGTGCTGGCAGGTGCCGGGGCTGATCCCGCTAACGCTGTGTTTTTGGAGACACTATTCTAATGTGAATGCTGGTATAGTGCTGATCTGATCAAATATATTGATCCGTTCAGACACTATACTAGCAATGGAGGTTTATTGTGTATGAGCATGTTCCTGGCAATCAAGGGGTTAAATGTGATTACTGGTGTACTGACAGGCAATTAGACACTATCTGGGAGGGGTGTGAAAACCACAGGAGCGCGAATCACGTATATATACGTGATTTTGTGCATCCGTGCTGCCCTGTAGCCGTATTTCTGCTATGGAGTGGTCAGGAAGCAGTTAAAGAAGCGGTTTACATTATGACGTTGCATTACTTTAACTGACAATTGCACGGTCATGCAACGCTGCACCCAAATTAAATGTCCATCCTTTTTCTCTCACAAATTGAACTTTCTTTTGATGGTATTTGATCGCTGGTGTGGTTTTTTATTTTTTGTGCTATAAAAAAAATATCGACAATTTTGAGAAAAAAAACTATATTTTGGACTTCTTGCTATAAAACATGTCCAATAAAAAAATTAAAAAATCAAATTTAGTCAGAAATTTAGACCAAAATGTATTCTGCGACATGTCTTTGCTAAAAAAAAATCCCAATACGTGTAAATTAATTGGTTTATGGGAAAGTTATAGCGTTTACAAATGGCAATATAGATACTGGAATTTTTTTTTATACTAATAATGGTGGTGATCAGCGACTTATGGCGGCGATCAGTGACTTATAGCATGACTACAGGACTGCGGCGGGCATTCTGACACTGGGGGTAACTGACTTGGTGACATCCCCAGTAACACCAATACAGTGATCATTGCTAAAAAAAAAAAATCACTGACGCTGTACTAATGGCACTGGGCAGGAATGGGTTAACATGAGGGGCAATCAAAGGGTTAACTGTGTGATGGAAGTATTTTACTAGGGGGCCGGGTGGGGTGTGCTTCACTGTAAGCACACTGCTCTGGATGGCTCTGCTCAGCCATCCAAAGCAGTGTGCCCAAACTGACAGGGAGGAGGGCTGTTGGTAAACAATGCAGCCCACCTCCCTGTCGGTGATCGTCGGTAATCAACAGGCAAAGGTGGGTAATCACCGGCCGGGACCCGGTGATTGATACCTGGGGCGATGATTAGTGGCACGGATAGACTGTGCGTGGCTCGCGCGCGCGCCCCCTACCCAAAAATGCAGAATCACGTATATATACAGTACATGATCCTGTGCACAGGGGCCGCCTTGTAGCAGTAAAAGTACCGTGGACGGTTCTTAAGTGGTTAAGGAGGATGGGGGGGTGAGCAGGTGCAGGTTTTCCTCCATCTAGTATGTAACACTATGCTACAGATGGAGTGGAGCCTTTAGGGGGAATTGTTCCAGAGGTATCAGTTGTCTCATGCTTCATATTCTGGTGACCTTTGGCAGCCATCTTGATGGGAGACCTATTAAATTACGGTATCCACATAATTCAGGCACACTTGGAGCAAGTGGTAGGTCAGGAACAGAGGCCCCACTTGACAGGGAAGGTAAATAGCACAGGGGAAGGGTCAGCACAGGGACATTGCCTGCCATAAGGTATCTGGATTAGAAACATGGGGCTCTTATATTACTACATGGTAACTTCAGCCAATACTGTTACTGCAGACTGACATTCTGCCATTTGACAGTTGAATTACAAGGGCCAGGACTTGCCAGGAAGGACTTGGACCAATTTCCTACTTTGGCAGATATAAATTAACCATGTACAGCCTAGTTCTAGGATCCAGGCGTCTCCATAAGGACCAAAGGATCCATTTGAATAGACTGGACTAAATCATAGATGGATTTATTTTCCGATTGATCTCTTTCGATAGGAATCGATTATATATAATTGACAATCCATTTGATTGATATGTCACACATGTGGAAGTGGATTTGGGTTTGTTAGTTAAGATACAGTTGAAACTTACAATCATAATTTTTTATTGCATCTCTGTTTCCACCATGTACTCTCATAATCTGATTGATCGAAATACGATCATATTCATGAACAAAGTATCATGGACAATGCAAATGACTGATCATTTTCCACCCTGCCTGATTGATTCAGATTGATCGTGTCTGAACAAAATTGATTCTAAATTGATCAGAAGGGAAGTTGAAGTTATGCTTTTTTTGCTTGTTTAAAGATTGGATTGTTTTGATCAAATTACACATTAATCGGACCACGAAATCAAAGCATGTTTAGCCACTATAACAAAGCCACGATGCCTTTCAACATTCCAGCACTGTTGATGCCTTAGAAATAAACTAGGCCAGATTTGTTTCCTTTAAATGCAATCTTTTTTTGCATCTCAGACCACCATGTATTCTTATGTTTGCAAAGGCTGACTACTGCCTTAGTTTTAAAACTCCTGACTCATCATATAATCTGTCCACAAAGTCTGAAGCAGCCCAAGACAGTTCTTTGTCATTAAAGCTATGTTTGGCGTATTGAAAGGCTTATGTAAGGTTGTTATTACAATAATTGTTTGGCCACAAATCACACAAGAAGGGTGCACAGGATCAAACAAAAATTGATTTAAATGACTAAGAAACAGCTAACAGAACAGACAGAACTGTGTAACATAAGCTCTATCTCACCAGGAAGCATAGAACTAGAAAATGAAGACTTGAGAACACACACTAATCTTTCCAGATACTTGCTGGAATCTAAGAAGTTAAAATGTTTTACAATGTACTCTATAGGTTACCTATAGTACATGATAGAGGTATAGAATATGGTGAAGCAAATTTAAGGAGAAAGCTGTTGCTATTATTGTTGAGCTAATTATTCCAGTAATATTTGTGCATGAATAATAGAGACATTTTTGAGCTTTGGGGGTTGCCCCCCAATTTTTTTCTGCAATGCTATGTATGCGAGGAATCTAAAGAGCATCATGCTTCATTTCCTTTACAACATTGACAACCCAATTGATGCTTTTTTGAGGCCATTTAAAGTCAGGTGTATTGGGATCAATTAGCAGGACATTATCTTGAAAAATCAAACATTTTATACATGAAATTTGTGGCTTGTCTTAGGGATGGTCCTAATGGATGAGGAGTAAAACGTTATTTAGAAACTACACTAGCTGTGATAGGAATGCTCCCTGGGGACTTTTTCCATATGTAAGCACTTAGAGGGATGGTATCCCTCTAAGTGCTTTGTTGGAAAAGGCTTGGGGCAAACCAGTAGTAGAAAAATCTAAATAACAGTTCCCCCAGTTGTAAAGGCACCTTCAAGCAGAACTGCACTGCATCTGAGCACTACAAACCAAAATACTATGTATTAATTTTTTAATAATCAGGAAAAGCTCACCAATCCATCCATGTCTCTATACTTTATTTTGCTGAGAAATCACTGAGAAATCCCTGGCTTTCACCTTTCTCTAGACATATAAAAGCATTTGACTCCCTGTCCTGGGAGTACCTACAGTTTACCTTTATTCTCTGGGGCTTTGGAGAGGCCATTCTGGCTGGATTCAGGCCCTTTACTTGGCCCTATTGGTGTCTGTCAAATACTCGGGTTTCCTCTCGGCCCCTTTCTCAGTTTTTAGGGGCATGATACAAGGTTGCCCAAAATTTCCTGCCCTCTTTAGTTTAGCCCTCAAACCTTTAGCGATCATGCTCCTAAACGACCCTAATATCTCTGGAGTCCTCTATGCTGGAGGTAATTATAAGGTCAACCCTTTTTGCAAACGAGGCCCTTTTGACTCTGATGAATCCTCTCACTACTCTCCTTAACCTACAGAAGGTCGTACAGCACCTTTCAGACCTTTCCGGGCTTCATGTCAATCCAGACAAAAACAACTGCTCTTAAAAGCACCTAAGCCCCTGACTTAGTTTCTCGATTACAGTCACACTTTCCTTATCGCTGGATGTCCTCACTCAACTAACAAAGCATTAAACTGACCCCCACTTACTCCTCCCTATTTGCTGATTATAATAATTATAATAATTATAATAATTATTACACTGCTCTTATGCAATCCCGGCAATTTCCTCATCTGTCTTGGATGGGACACATTAACTCTGTTAAAATGATGATTCTGCCCACCACATTTTTTACACCTTTTGCAGAATTGAATTTTCAGTTTATTATGGGCCCACAAACACCCTAGAGTCCCTAGAGCAGTGGTTCTCAACCTTCCTAATGCCGTGACCCTTTAATACAGTTCCTCATGTTGTGGTGACCCCCAACCATAAAATTATTTACCCAGCAATTATAATTCATGAGTGTCGTTTTACCTCCAATACTGCTGCTTTCAACACAGTAGCTGCTTTCAACAGAGTAGCTGCTTTCAACACAGTAGCTGCT
Source organism: Staurois parvus (assembly GCF_062004578.1). NCBI lineage: Eukaryota > Metazoa > Chordata > Amphibia > Anura > Ranidae > Staurois > Staurois parvus. The sequence goes on from NW_028318468.1 coordinate 4,460,464, forward strand.
TTCTACACAGTAGCTGCTCTTTACACATCAGAAATATGTGTTTTCTGATGGTCTTAGGGGACCCCTGTGAAAGAGTCGTTCGACCCCCAAAGGGGTCGCGACCCACAGGTTGAGAACCACTGCCCTAGAGCAACACTTTTCATGCACAGACTACAGGGTGTTTGGGAGTCTCTAATCTGTCCAAATATTACTTGGCAGCCCAAATCTCACAACTGTTTATGCTTCATGCTACCTCGGAGGTCACCAGGCCTTATTTCAGCTCTTTTTTCCTCCCTCAACAGGTGAGCATCTGTCTATTTGCTCTCCTATGTGGCTCAGTGAGTTTGAGATTTGACAACTATCATTGACTCAGCAGACTGAAGCAAGGCCTGGTCCTGTATAGCAAAGTATTCCTTTAACACTGCTATGCTTGAAGCCGCTTATAAAGTCGTTTTCCAGTGGTAATGGGTCCATGCTAGAATCACCCACACCAATCCTGACTGTAGTGATCATTGCTTTAGGAGTTGTGGTCATTGTGGGGATGCCCTACATACTTGGTGGAAATGCCCACGATTGGTGGGCTTCAGGTCCTGGGTTTTATAATCTGTAAAGATGTCAAATTGGCCCTGTTACACTGTCCCATCCCCAGCCTTTATGCCAGCCAAGATATCCCTCCTGGTCTTCCCACTCATTCGTTACAAGGTTAATGTCAATTTTATATTTAATACCTTTTCATGTTTACTGTTCTACACAGTTTTCATTGGTAGCCCCTGCGAGGGCATACTTGTTGCTAGCATATCTGGCTTTGTACATCTTGAGTAAGGGCAGATGATTCATATAGCATTTACTTCTGGAATCTATCTGCTCTTAGCTTAGGAATACAGGTAGGAGGGTGTGCTTAACAGAAAACCAATTCTCCCCTTCTCTCTTCCTGAAGACTCCTGAGATGTATGACATTGTTTGCCTAGGCCTGGAAACCACAAAGTAACTAAAGAAATGTAAAAACATTTTTTTAAAACAAGTAAATATGATATACTTTTCTATCCATTTACTAATGCTAGAAGAATAAAGATTAAAGATAGTCATTGTTGATTGAGAATTAAGTTCCGCCTTAACTTAACTTCTCTGCCCCTATTTCCACCCTGTACCCTTATACAGTATATAATAATCATATGAAAATGATTTTGATTTGGCTGCACCAGGGATGAGGGCGGTGGTTGGAAAAGGTTTTGGAGTTGTTTTAAGTTTTTGGTTTTTTTTTAACATGGCTTTCCTTTAAAGGTGAGGGACGTGCTTATTTCAGCTAAGTAAATGCATTTCCTATCAAAAATAAATTCAGTATAGGATTATTTTATTTTTAAACTGCTTACATTATAAAAGTATGTATAATTCTAAAGTAAACCTGTTAAAATTCCTAAACCATGGTTTCCTCTATTGAAATCTACAGTACATATCATAACAATAGTTTAAAGATATAGACAGAAGAATTATATGCTGACCCTGATTTTTTTTAGTATATTAAGCTTGGCTTTGCCCATTCTATCTCTTGAGTTTTTATGTCGATCGTTAAAGTAATTCTCAGTCTCCTTTTTTTTGTATATAACAAACATGTTATACTTACCTGCTCTGTGCATTCTTGGTGTGCCCCATAGGAAGTCATTTACTATAGGGGAGTACCTGTGGGCTCACAGCACAGCTCAGTCCTGTCCCTGCTCCCTCCTCACTAGATTTTACTGACAGCAGTGGGAGCCAAGGGCTTCTGCTACTGCCTGTCAGTCCCTGTGTGAAGAGGTAGAGAGGAGAGAAGACTGCAGCTGGGTACAGCACTGGATCAATCCAAGAATCAGGTAAGTGTTTAGAGAGGGCACAGCAAGTCCCTCTCTAAACAGTTTTTACCTTTAAGTGTTACTACACCCACAACAGTATAATCAGTCTGTATATGCAGTAAAGCATGCTTGTTATACTCACTGTGGAACCTAAGGGGTTAATCCTCTGCATTGTGTAAAAAAGGCTGTTTGATACGGTCTTCTCTGATCCTCCCCTCTTCTACTGTCTCCAATCCATCTGCTGATAGATTTGGTGGGAAAAGTGCACATGCTCAGAGATATTTTTTTTCTTGGGAGACTGCATGTGATCAGCCCAGGGCCAATCAGTGCTGTCCAGAGCGTCAATGGTCCTGAGGCCTCATAGGACAATCAGGGGAGAATAAAAACTCTTCCTACAAGGTATACCCAGAGCTCTGCTGGACACTGATAGAAGTCACAAGACTGCTGATGAGAAAATATATTTAGCAATTTTTATTTGCTAAAATAATTGAATTCCCATGTTCTATGTACTGTTGGAGACCAGATACAGTGGATGCAGGGTCCTGGGTTTAGTAAAACTTTAATGATGGGAATGCATTAAGGTAACTCATGTTTTAGCTTTAGAGCCACTTGAAGGGCTGCCAGTCATAGTGAAGGACATATTGGTAGCCTCATGAATTGGGAGGGTGCAAGAACAAATGAGCTTTTCCCAAAAAAATAGTATGTAACTTCATTCCAACTGGCTACATTTATGCATCTACACATTTTAGCACATGGTTAACATATGGTTTTAGCTGAGATTATATATGTATACCTTGAAGAAGAACCAAAATGTATATGGTTACCTGCATTAAGTGTCAGGAATGGACTGGCCAGCAATGGTGGGACTCACCTGCCTTTTGATCTGCAGTACCAGGGCTGGCCAGCGGATGCTCCCAGCAATCAGAGACTCAACTTTGCAGCCAGCTAACACCTGGAACTGATTATGCTGGGGTATTTAAGGGATGGCCAGACCCACAGACTCTGCCTTGGTGTTGTGTTTGTCCTGGGCCCTGTATCCTGTTTCTGTCCTGCATCCTGTTTCTGAACCGCTGCTGACTTCTCCTGCTCTGATCCCGGCTCGCTCCTGACCATCCCTCTGCCTGACCCTCTGTACCACGCTGCTTGCTACCTGTTCTGATCCCTGGCTTGTGACCCTGACCATCCCTCTGCCTGACCCTCTGTACTACGCTGCTTGCTACCTGCTGAACCTGGCCTGTGACCCCGACCAATCTCCGCTTGCTCCCCCTGTACCTACCTGCCCTATTGATATTGACCCGGCCTGCCTGACGACGCTTGCTTGTATGTACTGTTATCTGTGGGTGGTTGGTTTGGTTTGGTTTGGTTGCACTGTATTATGTTTTAGTATTGCACTGCGTTTATGTTTGTATTGTTAGTGTTAATAAATTATATTGTTTATAACATATCTGAGGTCTGCGTTTCCCTGCGTCAGCCACACACCTCTGGTCACACCTGGGAGCCCTGACATTAAGTGTGCAATGAAGGAGCAGTGAAATTCTCTTACTATTCTGTTGTATACATTCTTTGGTTTCCTTACTCTGTGAGAACGCCTTTTTTATTTGTTTTACGTTAAACATGGATTGGCAGTGGCCATCAGTCTGCTGAGGAAACTCAAAATCCAAGCACAGTATTGCATAAAATATGTTTTTTTCCAACATAGAGTGTAGCAGTTCTTCTAAAATGACTGATGTGTTATGCTACGCTGCCATTTCAGATACACAAAATGCTTTTTGGAGTTGTTTTTCAACAGAGGCATTACATTCATGAAGTTTATTAAACAAAGTTTCTGTGTTCAGCTCCTTTACCCTGATGCTGCTACCCCTGAAACTGTCAATTACCACCCTGAAGTTTTGGTGTGTTGACCTTGTGCCAATCCAAACAGTTGGACTGAGTACTTCCAAAATTCAATACACTTAAAGCTTAACTCCAAGACAGCTGAAAAATATGCATATGAAATACCTATAAATTGAAGCTCCCAAAGGAAATGATATCATCCTTTTAACCCATCCTGCTGATTTGAAAGTGGAGGAGCAGCAGCAGACAAATCAGGGCATCAATATGCGCACTTTGCACTATGCTCAAGAACATTTGCATGCATCAAACTTGATTGACTTTCAGTTCTCCCCCCCCCCCAAATCCTTCTGTGCAGGCGATCACAAGAGGCTAATGAATATCAAATTAAATTCAGTACTTTCACTGGTTGCAATAAAACACACATGTAATGATTTATTAATGTATACATACAGTAGCTGCCTAAATTTGCCTTTTATATCTGCCTACATTTACAAGCACAACTCTTATCAAACAATAGTGCATATACTGGGTTCAGGAGATTTGTTCCAAAAGATTTAAAACTCAGTACACCCCTTTTGAAAAGTAAAATTTTAATCACTATCTCAATGAACACAAGAACAATTTCCAAGACTTTGACAAAACTGAGTTTTATAGAACAATTATGTAGCTCATTACATGAAAGTAAGGTTAATAATATAACTTCAATTACAAAATCTTCAGTTTTATTCAAATTAGTTGATGCAAAAATGAATACACCCCACAACAAAAACTACTACATCTAGTATTTTGTATGACCTTCATGATTTGTAAGGACAGCACCAAGTCTTCTACGCATGGAATGAACAAGTTGGCAACATATTGCAAAATCAATCTTTTTCCATTCTTTAAGAACAACCTCTTTTAGAGCCTGGGTGCTGGATGGAGAGTGGTGCTCAACTTCTCTTCAGAATTCCCCATAGATGTTCGATTGGGTTCATATCAGGAGACATACTTGGCCACTGAATCACTTTCACCCTGTTCTTCTTCAGAAATGCAACAGTGGCCATAGATGTGTGTTTTGGATCATTGTCATGTTAGAACAATGCTCGAGGGCATGGAGTGACGGTAGTATCTTTTCTTTCAATATAGAGCAGTACACCTGTGAATTCATGATACCATCAATGAAATGCAGCTCCCTGACACCAGCAGCACTCATGCAGCCCCACAGAAGGACATTGCCACCACCATGTTTCACTGTAGGCACCATGTATTTTTCTTTGTACTCCTCACCTTTGCGATGCAATACAGTTTTGAAGCCATCAGTTCCAAAAACATGAGTCATTGGTTTCATTACTCCAGAGTACAGAGTCCCAGTAATCTTCTTCTTTCTCAACATGGGCCCTGGCAAAATTATAGGAGGCTGCTTTAGGAGAGGCTTCCTTCATGGATGGCACTCATGCATGCCATTCCTCTGCAGTGTATGCCGTATTGTGTCACAGGAAACAATCACCCCAGTTTGGCTTTGTACTTCTTTAGCTAACGGCAGTGAACTTGCATGGTGATTTTCTTCAACCTTTCTCATCAGAAGACGTTCCTGTCGAGGTGTTAACTTCTGTGGACAGCGTTAACGTCTCTGAGATGGTTGCAGTTCCGTCTTTGTTAAATTTTTTTATCACAGTATTTTGACTGGTAAGTAAAACTGCTGATCTTCTTGTAGCCTTCACCTTTCTTGTGTAAATAAATGATTTTCTTTCTCAGGTGACATTTCTCTTCCATGTGGTGGCATTGCTGACAGCATGAAATGGGAAGGGGTTTTCTTTGTTAAGAAATGTCCTTTTATAATTAACTGTCTGCTGGACACCTGTTTAATAAAAATTGGACTTACCTTTAGTTGAATTCTTGTTAATTTGCATTTTGTTGTTTAGAAATTAGCTTTTGTCTTAAGACTTTAATTGGGGTGTATTCATTTTTGCAACATGGTCTTGAGTGAATTTGTTAGGAAAAATACTTTTTTGTGAGTGCAAATTAATAAATCATGTTTGCAATCAATGGCCTGTATTTGTGGGAGTATTTCGTAGTATAGTGTCCCATAAAAAATGTTGATTCTGAAAGGAAAGGTTTTCTGACAAATCTTTTGGGGTGCACTCATTTATTCAGGGCACTGTATATAAACAGATAGTGGATAAGCTAGCAGCTATTGTACAGCACAAATGCTACAAGAAACTTTTCTTTAAATCTTTGACAGAAATATGTCTTACAGGTAAAGAAAGACCAAACTCCCCCATATAGACAGATTTTTCTATCCTTATATTATAGTTGATGTCAGCTATGACAAGTGATATCTATCACCACTGATGATGCAATTATGTACATTTTCTCTACTTTTATGTAGTAGGACTGACAGCAGCTGTGCAAGTGTGTGCCGTAATGGCCATACTTGTCAAACAAGCAACATTTAACTGACTAATAGAAGGTGAATCCTAGCAATGTTCTAAACTAGACAAAGCACGTAGAAAGGAAGGAAAGGCCTAAGCTAATAGAATAACAAGAAATGTAAGTTTTAAATTGCTCCATTCTTAATGTGACACAAAATCAATAAAAATCCCCTGGGCCTTCTAGAAGAGATGGACACAAGTGGCAACCTACTAAGAGACATATCATAAATCTAGAATTCATCTGCAAATCCTGTGTAAATATCATTGCACTTCGATGTTTCTATTATTTTATAATTCAGCACTGCTAATTAATTCTTTGCAACCTGCCAAATGTTTCCCCTCATTGCTTAATAGTGTAGGTTCCAAGAAAGTGATGAAGCTCTGCTATATATTTCATCAAAATTGATTTTTTTAGAAGACTAAATTGGATCTGCAGAAACAGATATAAGACTAACATAGACAATGTATTCATGTGTTTGTTTTCTTCATATAAGCATGTGCTCAGTAGCAGAATGCTAAAAAAAAACAGCTGGTTAAATGGAAACTCCACTCTCATTAAAACCCAAGTGTACTTTAATTTAAAAGAGAATTGATACATTAAGGGTGATGAAAAAGATGTTTGTGTACATTTCTAAACGTGATATTTGCTGTAAATGTCCCTAGCGCCAGCCCAACATCCAAGGCATAGATAGCAGGATGTAGTGAAGGACTATTGTGCTCTTTGTTTAAGCAGCGGTGTCAATGCAGGGGTCTGATGTGCCCCCCATTAAAACTGAGCGAAACTCCCAGCGAGACTCAATGGGGGTGTGTCTGACTGCTGCAGAGAGACCTCTGTTCTCACATATAATGCAATGATCTTTCAAATTTGTACTGGCACTGGGGGTGATTTACATAAAATTCCATAAAAATACGTTTACACACATCTTATTTATTTCCTTCAATGTCACCCTTCACTTTTTGCCAGTTCAGCTTTTTCACCTGTATACCCCTTATAAACTACAGCAATTTTACATTTCTGCTACGGGCCTATTGATATAGTGAGATTTTCTTGCAAATATTATTTTATTTTCTGTGCAATCTATAGACAAACAGAAAGAAAACTAAAAAAATCTATTTGAATATTGTTAGTTTTTTACCTGCTTCCTGCATGACCATACATACACTGTTGGGTGGGGCAAGTGTTGTTCTGGGAGAACATACCCATTGTCCTCCCAGAACTTTGCCCTAGTATGCACTGTGACCGATCACATATCCAGTAGTAATCATTCATATAGCAATTGATAACTACTGTGATCTCTGTGATTGGGCACAGTGATCACAAAGTACAGGGTCAAGCACTGCCTCCCTGTACCGTGTGATAGTTGTAGCCAATCAGATATATCACAATAGTTCTTAATGGCAGAATTAATGCAGCAGAGAACTGTCAGAAATTATTACTTATACAGCTATCATGCTGCATCAGCAATCATAGTGCAAAAAATGAAAAATTCCCAATCTCACTTCCCCAGAGTAGTGAAGTGTCACTATGGCAGCAACGCAGTGCTCTGCTGACAAGATGCAATAAAAAAATTAGTAACAAAAATATATATTTTTTTAAATTAAAAAAAAATACTGTTACCAGAGCAACTGCAGTGTCACTATAATAATATTGTATTGCTATGGTGTTGATCATGTACCATGGCTGGCTGTTCTGATATGACTGTATGTCTGATCACCACCACAGCAGTACTATCTCACCAGACCAGTGCTGCCAGTCAGTGTCCCTAATCACTGCCACACCACTCACAGAGATTAATTTACTAAAGGAAAATAGACTGTGTACTGCAAGTGCACCACAAGTGCACTTCAACTGCAGTTGCTTTAGATCTGAGGGGAAGCTCTGAAATAAGGTGAAGATCTGTTGATTTATTTCATCCAATCATGTGCAAGCAAAAATGCTATTTTTTTTTTTATCTATCTTGCATGTTCCCCTCAGATATAGAGCAACTGCACATTCAGAGCCTATTTGCCTTTAGTAAATCAAACCCACAGTGTTCCTGATCACTGCCACACCAGTCATATTCCTGGTCAATTATGTGTTGTGGGGTGTAATTCTAAGTATGATGTCTGTTAGATTCTAAGTCTATGATGTCTGTTAGAAATATCTTATTAATTGAAAACTTTTGGCAAACTTTTTGCCTTTCAGAAAATGCCTTGGAGTGTTTGATGGGGGTACTTTTTTAAGTGTTTTACTGTCCTGGTGCTGCAGAGCCTCCAAATAAATGATAGGTAGTCAAAAAATTACATGCATAATTTATGATCCTTGAAAGTCCGAGGGTGCTCTGTGGATTTTGGGCCCCTCTATGCATCTAGGCTGTGAAAGTCTCACCCATGGGGTATCCCCATACTCAGAGGACATAGGAGAATGTGTTTTGGGGTGTAATTATAAGTATGAGTATGCTGTGTGTGAGAAATAACTTATTAAAATGACAACATTGTGAAAAAAACACAATTATTTAATTTCTTTATTTTACAAAAATTTGTGACAAAATATGTATAACTTCAAAAAGCTTAGCATGCCTCTTACTAAATACCTTGGACTGTCTGCTTTCTAAAAAGGGGTCAATTGTGGGGTATTTGTACTGTCCTGGAATTTTAAGGCCTCATGAAATGAGATAGGCAGCCAGTACATCAGGACTGATCAATTTTCAAACATTCAATATATACTATAGCTGGTAGCCTCTTTCACACAGACTAAATAATATAAACTGATTTGGGTTATTTTTTACCAATGAAATGTATCAGAATATATTTTGGCCTAAATTTATGTTGAAAGATAATGTATTTGCAAAATGTTATAACAGAAACTCAAAAAACCATGTTTTTTCCAAAATGTTTAGTATTTTTCACTTATATATCAGAAAATAAACCTAGCAGTGATGAAATACCACCCAAAGAATGCTCTATCTATCTCAAACAAGTAATAAAAGTTTAATTTGGGTGCAGTGTTGCACGACTGAGTAATTGTTATTCAAAGTGTGAGAGCACTGAAAGCCGAAAATTGGCCTGATCAGGAAGAGGGTATAAGTGTCCAGTATTGAGGTGGTTAAAGAATAAAGAAATTATACATTTCAAAAGCAATATAAGAAAAATTGTACAAGAACATTTGCAATGTCATCATCTTAGCATTTGTTGAGTACATACCACAATGCTGCACAGCATGTTATCAGAAGATTATAAAGTAAGAAAAGTACAAAAGTTGTAAGGAATTAACCAAACAGGCATAATTCATATATCTTCAAAATCATCAGCGGTTTGCTGAACAGCATGAGTTTCTGGAGTGTTGAAGTAAATCTAGGTCCGTATGACACTGTATGTCCATTTTAATACAAAACTTTACCAAGGCTGCAACTGCGCTGTCCCGGTGCATGAAGTAAAAATGAAGATAATAAAATAGAGCAAAGGAGTATAGACAAGTAAATAAAAAGATGAATAGAAAATATTGAGTAAGAAGTCAGCAGAAGGAGGTGAAAGGGGGGGGGGTGTATTTGGTGCCTAGATGGGGGATCCAACTACCACCTTTGGAGGTCTGCACTAAACAGTTATAATATTATAATAGTCTATGTAGAGGCATAACTGGGAAGCCTGCCATAATGTTGGACTACTAGTTTTGGGTTATTTCAACATACCAATTGGAAATCGTGGGAGTAACTGATTTTCAAGTGTCTGAGGACCACATTTCTTCAGCTAGTGGGAAGAAATTAAGTAAACCCTTTTAGGCTGCCAATCTGGTAATATAGAGAGTAACAGAATGGTAGGAGACACAGGCATGTGTCTGTCCATTATCATGTCATATACCTGGAAAATATTAGTAGAAAAAGTATTATTGTGGAAAAAAGGTCCACCAGATACATAGAATAGTTCTCACAGCCTTCCTGCATCTCCAGCACCTATTAGGAGTAAAGGGAAAGAACGTATATAGTGTAGAAAAATGCCAGTACCAATGTGTGAGAATCTTTTTTTTAATCTTTATTTTAAGTTTTAATAGATGCAAAAAAAGTAGGATAATTAACCACTTGCCCTCTGGAAGATTTACCCCCTCTTAATGACCAGGCTATTTTTTGCTATTTGGCACTGCTCTATTTAAACTGGTAATTGCGTGGTCATGCAGTGCTGTACCCAAATTAAATTTATGTCCTTTTTCACACAAATAGAGCTTTCATTTGGTGGTATTTGATCACCAATTGTTTTTTTTTTTATTTGTTTGTGATATAAACAAAAAAAGACCAAACATTTTGAAATAAAAATATTTTTTTTTACTTTCAGTTAGATAAAATATCCAGTAAACTCAACATTAGTCATACATTTAGGCAATACATTTAGAATACAAAATGTATTCTGCTACATGTCTTTGGTAAAAAAAAAATACATGTAAAATAATTGGTTTGTATGAAAATTATAGCATCTACAATCTATGGTATATATATTGGAAATTACACTGCTTTTACTTTCTGGCTGCCTATCACATTTCAGTACAAGAAAGTACTAAGAGCCCCAAATGACCCCTTTTTGGAAAGTAGACATCCCAAGGAGTTTATAGTGTCCCAAAAATAATCTGTGTGTCAATGATGACCAGCAATGAAAATGCCCAACGTATTGTGTGAACCCATAGTGATCTGTAATAAAAAGTAACTTCTCTGACTTCTGCAATAATCCTCCACCACTGTGCACTCACCAGAAGCAAGAAGCACACCAGCATTGAATGGAAATTACTCCTATGGATGCATCCATCCACTCCCTTTCGCCAGTCACTGATCCATCAAAGGTGAAATGCCTCCTAAGGAAAGAGCTCACATACAGAGCCCAAAGACAACGTAATATAGTGTAGAATTTTATTAAAAAATTATTGCAGCCATATGGAGCATAAAAACACAATGACAAGTAACAGATCACTCATAAATATGGCCGCTGGACCATCGCATGGACTCGGCAGCATGACGTCACCTCCCTAGGGAGGAGCCTACGTGCTGATGTCACGCCGCCGAGTCCATGCGATGGTGGATACTACACTATATTACGCTGTCTTTGGGCTGTGTATGTGAGCTCTTTCCTTAGGAGGCACTTCACCTTTGATGGTTCGGTGACTGGCAAAAGGGAGTGGTTGAATGCATCCTTAGGAGTCATTTCCATTCAATGCTGGTTTGCTTTTTGGTTTTGGTGAGTGCACAGAGGTGGAGGATTATCACAGAAGTCACTCTTTATTACTGATCACTATTGGTTCACACAATACGTTGGACATTTTCATTGCTGATCATCATTGACACACAGATTATTTTTGGGGCACTATAATACTGTATGAAAGTGAATAACATTCACATATTTTTCATGTGGTTTTCATGTATTAGCCCTGCATCTTTATTTATGTGTTTATATAGTGGAAGAAGAGGGTTTGCCTTATTGTGCTAGCTGCTCATATACTCCTTTGTGCTCACTGTTCACATTTTTACACCCCAAGGAATTTGCTGAGATGCATGTTGAGTCCATGGAACATTAAATTTTTTTGCCACATATTGTTGGAAAATAACAAATTTTATTTTTACACAAAGTTGTCACTTAAATGATATATTGCTCATGCACGCCATGGGTATGTGTGGAATAATACCTCAAAACACATTCTGCTACTTCTCCCGAGTATGGGGATACCACATGTGAGAGACTTTTTGGCAGCCTAGCCACACACACGCCCCCAAAATCCAATGACCAGCTCCAGGCTTTCAAAGGGCATATTTCCTCATATTACGTCCTCACTACCTATCACAGTTTTGCAAGCCTTAAAATGCCAGTATAGAACAAACACCCCCCCCCCCCCAAATGACCCCTTTTTGGAAAGTAGACACTCTAAGAAATTTGATTTGACTCACCATGCCTCTTAACACATACCTTGGAGTATCTACTTTCCAAAAAGGGGTAATTTTGGTGTGGGGGGGGGGTGCTTCTACTATCCTGGCACTTCATGGCCAACGTTAGAACCTTATACCAGACATCACCCACTTTTCAAACCACTTGAAGACCAAGCCTTTTCTGACACTTTATGCATGTTTACTTGAAAAAACTGTTTTTGCTAGAAAATTACTTTGAACCCCCAAACAGTATATATTTTTTTGTTGATTTTTTTTATGTCATACAGTATTTGCGTAGCAATTTTTCAAATGGAAATTTTTTGGAAAAAATTCACTTTTTAGAATTTGAATGCACAAAAACACAATATATTGCCTAATTGGTTGACAAAATATAAAAGATGATGTTATGCCAAGTAAGCGGATATCAAACATGACAAGCTTTAAAAGTTCACACGCCCATGCAATGGCGACAAGTTACGCACATTTTTAATATCCATAGGCGACACTTTAAAAGCCTTTGCAGATCGCCACTTTATATTTACACAGGAGATCTAGTGCTAGAATTACTGTCCTCGATCTCACGTTCATGGTGATACATCACATGTATGGTGCAATCTCTGTTTACATACCGCCACGGGACCACCACTTGTGTTTGCCTTTGCGCACGAGCACAGGGATGGGGGAGAATTTTTTTTTTAATTAGTTATTTTGCATTTTTTAATTTGTTATGCTGTCCGTTTCATTTTTTTTCTTTTGATCACTTTTATTGTTGTCACAGGGAATGTACAAATTCCCTTTGATAGCAATAGGCTGTGACAGGTATTCTTTCCTGAAAAATATGGAGTCTATTAGTCTCTAGATCTGCCCTTAAAGCATCTGATCACACTAAGATCAGTGTGATCAGATGCTTTCCCAATTTTAAAATGGTGCTGTTTATATCTGGTGAAATGGAAATGATGAAATGCTCCTAGTTTCCAGTCTCTTAGATCATAGAGATGATTTTAGGCATCCCAGTCTCCAATCAGCTCTATTGTCAGCCAGTGGAACTGCTGGCTGCATTTTTGAGTACCCTGGTGGGATGGGAGAGCCCAGAAAAGCCTTAGATGGTGGTGGAAGGGGTGGGGGAGTCCCTTCCCACTACTTGTAAAAGCGATTTAGTAGCTAATTAGCAGCTAGGATTGTTTTACATGAAAGCCATAACCACTCAAAGTTCAGTAACCAGTACACTGCTGGACCATGCTGGGCATATAAGTAACAGCAGAGAACATGATAAATCGGGTCTGTGGACCAATATGACCGCAATTCATTCTTTTTTTAATGCCCATGTTGAGAGTTAATCCCACAAAAGTTTTAAATTCAGAAGCACTGATAGGTTGCCATGCGAATTGTCTGGAAAGAGCTGAATTTGGGTGAGCAACAATATATTGTTGTGCATATAAATTGTTTTGGCCTACAATCAATTCATACAAATCTTTTGTGAAAAACAGTGGAGGGGCTAAACGCTAGTGCTGGCAGCGAACTGGGCCAATCCTGCTAACATTGTGTTTTTTGGGACACTATAAAAAGGAGGTACTAGTATAGTTCTGTTCGTGATCAATATATTGATCTGTACAAACACTATACTAGTAATGGCAGTGATCATTGACCTATAGCGTGAGTGCAATAGTGTGTGGGCTATCTTAACACTAGCTGACCCTGGCTGGGAGGGGCACTAACTGACCCTGACTCTATTTGATTTTCACTAGTGGCAGTAATACAGTGATCTGTGAAAAATTCTAAATACTGACACTGTACTAATGGTACTGGCTGGGTGATGGGTGATCAAAGGGTTAATCGGGGCAATCAAAGAGTTAAATGTGCTAGTCTAACATGTGCATGTAAAATGTAGTGCTTTTACTCAGTGCTGTGTTCGTTCTTCTCTCCCTGGATGGCATAGGGGGCGGGGGCACACATATGTGCATGCACACCTGGAAATAGAAAGTTATGTAAGATTACATTGCTTTTCCCAGAGCCGCCACTCACCCTCACATTGTTGGCAGGCGGGCGGCAAGTTGTTAAAAAAAAAATTGAAAAAAAACTTCTCTCAAAATTTGCATTGCATGAGCAATGACGATTACTGCTCTGCAATGCAAAGCTTGCTTAGAACGGTCATGAATGTGTTAAGTTAAAGACAGTTCAAAATACAATGATCTGTCATTGGCTCCAGCTGGTCACATGATACAGGGTGCTGTGATTGACCCCTAATGTCATGTGAGAGCTGTGGACCAATCACAGCTCTCCAGGAACAGAAGCAAATCATTTTTGAGAGGTCCCGATGGGTCCCAATTACCGTGATTCTCATGCTGCTGTGTCCAGTGGACACAGCAAATGTGGGGGGGGAAGGGCTGCGTGCTTGCTTGGGCGTGCAGCTCCCCCCTGTGTTGTATTGGTACGTTGCTGGTCCTGTAGCTGCCGCTCATCCACAGTACATTGCGGACAGGTAGCCCGAAAGTGGTTAAACATGACAGCACCCATAAAAGCACATACATCCATGTTTACAGATTAAAGCATTTCCATGATAGTGTCCATTTAGCTTGTTACACCACCATCCGTTAGCTATAAGAGGAATAAGCCAGCAGCATCATAAAAGAGCACAGATGGGGTGGCCTTGTGGGCTAACACAGATTACAGTGCGAAAAAGAAAAAACTAACATGGACACAAATGCAAATAGTTCGAACAGTAGCTCAATTAATACTATATTAACCATTATAAGGATGCTAATATTGTAAATCTAAAGCACGTCAATCACATCCTGATCTCAAGCTTGAAAAAAAACACAAAGAATTCTGCAAAATAAAAACCAAAAAGAAAAAGTGGGAAAAAAGGAACGGTTGATTCGGGACTGCCGGTTTGCCTGAACAAGTTGTTGAAATATAGGGTCTGCTCGGGCCAGCAAAGCAATATCTAAGCTGGACTTGTAGTGTTGCCATGAAGCCCAAATGGAGTTGAAGCAGTCTTGAGTGCCTTTACATGTGGCAATCCACTCCTTCACCTCCATAATCTCATTCTTCTTCCTGATCCACTCCCCATGGCTGCAAACTAAAGGGCTCTTCCAATGTAAGGGAATGAGACTTTTAGCAGCATTGAGGAGATGAGGAAGAGCACTGCATTTATAATGAGAGAGAGAGGAATGGTGGGGACGTGGAGCAGGAAGTGCATTGGGGAGAAGGGAAGATCAATATCCAGGGTCTCTGCTATTTGATCCCAGATGTCTGCCCAGAAAGGCAATATCAAGGGACAGTCCCACCACATATAAAGGAAAGTGCCTGTCTTTCCACAACTTCTCCAACAAAGTTCAGGAACTGATGAGTACATATGGACTGAGGCTGTGGGCACACAATACTATTTTGTCAATATCTTATAACTTTTCCTGTATTTTGGTTTTGACCGAGCTTGAATTTGTCAATCAGTATAGGCACAGCAGTTGTTCCTCAGTAAACACACCCTGGAGGTCACGCTCTCATTCCCTGATAAATGTTGGTTTTGCACTAGGGGGTGCTGAGGGAATCAGTTTATAGAGAACCAAGATCATATGTGGAACAGGAACACTTGCAGCCAAAAGCCCAATGACATGAAATAAGATATCAGCATAAGCTGAAAGCTTGTGCTTCGTAGAACCCACTGCAACACCCCTGCTGCTCGGGTTAGCACGAATCTTCCTGATCAAGGGCTCCAAAACCAGGGCAAATAGAAGCGGCGAAAGTTGGCACCCCTGTCTCCTAGCGTTCCATATGGAGAACACTGAAGAAAGGGAGCTATTTACCGTAACCCGAGCTGTGGAAGATGTATGGAGTGCTGACATCCAGCTTAGCATGTGGGGACCGAGGCCCAGTTTCACCTGTACAGCCTCCAATCAACCTGATTAAATGCTTTCTCAGCGTCAGCAGACAGTGTGAGGTAAGGAAGAATGTGATTATGCGTACGGGCCCATTGAATAGGCTTGATCACCCCAGTGGAATTATCCCTAGTCTCCCTGCCAACTATGAATCCTGTTTGACTGGGGTGAATTATCAAGGGAAAGAGAAACTTCAAGCGACTGACAAGAAGTTTAGCAAAAATCTTTAAATCGGTATTAAAGTGGGAGTAAACCCACTTTTATATCTTTTACCTACAGGTAAGCTTACAATAAAGCTTACCCATAGGTAAAATTAATATCTCCTAAACATGTCCCATTTAGGAGATATTCACTCTTTTTGTCCGCTGGCTCATGTGCTCTGAAGGAACAACATACTCCTGCCGTTCCTTCAGAGCACTGTGCTGTGTCCCGAGACTTCCGGGCGAATGCATGGGAGTGCCATCAGTGAAGCTCAGCCAGTCCAGCGGCCAGGACTCACGAACCCAGAAGGAAGACTGGGTGAAGATGGAAGCCTCTGAAGTGGGGACACCGCACCGCTGGAGGGCTTCGTTTTAAGGTAAATCCTGCATAATATGCTAGTATACCTTCCAGGGGATTTTTTTTTTCCTCCAGCTGGGGTTTACTACTGCTTTAAGTAGTGATATTGGGCAATAATTCTGTGGGAGAGAATGGTCTTTCCTTCTTTCAGAAGTACCGTGACATGTGCCAGAAGGGCCCCTGAAGGAATTTAGCCCTTCGAAGACAGAGAGTTACATAATTACATAGTTACATAGCCTGGCTGAAAAAAAAAGACAAAAGTTCATCCAGTTCAATCATTTAAAAAAAAAAAAATTTTAATCCTACACCCACAGTTGATCCAGAGGAAGGCAAAAAACCCAGCAAAGCATGATATAATTGGCTCCTGCAGTGGAAAATATTCCTTCCTGATCCCCCAAGAGGCAATCGGATATTTCCTGGATCAACTGGAGTTGAAGTAATGGCACATGGGAGACTAAAGTTGGGCAAAGAATTTTAGATATTAAGCCTTGGTAAAGCCATCAGGCCCTGGGCTTTTTCCATTGGCAAAGACGTTACTGTAACTAATAATTCCTATGGGGATATAGGCTGTTCCAACTTGGCTTGCCTGCTGGGATAAAGTGGGAAAACCGTAAGAGGCATTATATGCCTCAATGTGAGCCAATTTCCCTGTGCCATCTGTGGAAGATGTGGCAGGTTTTTTTTGTGAGTTGCCGCTGTTTAAGGGTATCTGCACTCCTAGGTAATGTATAGATTTGGAGGCCCTGTGAAAGGAAAAGGTGTTGGCTAAGTGTGATCATTTTCCGGGAGGTAGAAATATGTCAAGTGCTATTGATTTTTGTGAGTTGAATTTGTTAACTCACGTATAAGAGAAGGGAGCTTTTCAAGGGTTGGATATATTGAGGAGCATATAGGCATCACCTATCACTGTTCCTTGAATATAGTTGTTGGCACAAATAATCTGAGCCAAGTGCTCAATGGACTGGATGTAAAGGAGTGGTGAGAAGAGGTATCCATGGTATGTCCTGCTAAGTATGCAGGTCAGTTAAGGTGGATGACTATTCACACGGATCTTAAGACTTCGAGTAGGAGTCTTACAGGTTCATGATTTTATTCAAAAAGGGATCTGGTTTGCTAAGTTGTTGGAGGTTGGCTTTAATGAACCTCCAGTCAAGGCAATCAATTTCCTTTTTGGCATTGATGAATAAAAGACGCAGGGGGAGCTTCTGTTGTGAAGCAAAATGTAACAGTGATAGAGTTTTTATGGTGTTATCTAGTGCTTTTCATCGGAGAACAAAGTCTACTCGTTCTAGGTGATATATGTATGAAACCTGATGGCAACTTGTTAGGCAAAGATTTTTATATCTACATTAATTAAATATAACAGTGTTAGATTTTAATATAATCCTTTATTTTACAGTTTTCAGTAATGCGAAGGTATCAGCATAAAAATTGTACATAAATTCTGACCTTAGCGGGACACAGACAAGAGTATAGTCAAAAAGCACAAAAAGCTACTGTACAATAACAGTACCGGGCATGAATTGTGAAAGTACACTGAACATAAAGTATTAAAACATTTAAAATATACCCACCAAGTACTCAAATTGACATATTGGTCATGGAGAACAGAAATCAAGGCAGCAAAGTAATATAGTAGGTGAGCTAAAATCTTTTGTCTCCTCTCAAGAACTACACAGAACAGCACATGTAACATATGTTCAGTGTACAGAAAACCAAAATGAGAAAGGTGGAATTCTGGGAGATGGGATGGTCTGGAAGAGGTAAGTGAGATGGGGCTAAAGGAGTTAATTCCATATATCTGGAATATCACTAAGATACTAAGACATGACAACCTTACAGATTCCTACATGTACATTATCAATGCATATGGTTAATGATGGCTGGCTCCATTTGGAAGTTGTAAAGTGTATCCAAGTTGCCTTCTTTTTAAACATTTGTCGATACATGTATGTATCGATTCCTCTGCCTTCATAATACCATTAACACGCTTAATCCTGTGCTCTACTGAGGGCATCTGAGTATTTTTCCAATACGTTAGGATTAAACCCTTGGAAACATTTAGTAAGTTGGAAACAATACTTTTCTTATACGGCCTGACAGAGGTGTGGGTGGCATGAAAGAGACATTGCTCCGGGTTGTCATGAATTAGAAGAATAGTGATATCCAGAATCAATTTTCTTATTTCAGCTCACAATGGTCTGATCCTTGGACTCTCCCACCAGATGTACAGGTGTGACTCCTGCAGACCACACCCTCTCCAACATCTATCTGAGACGGAGGAGTACACTAATGCTTCAAACTGTGGGACTGTATACCACCTCATTATTAGTTTGTAATTCGCCTCTTGTATTTTAGTACAAGTAGAGGAAATGTGTGCCAGTCTCAGAACTGAGCATTTCTGAAAATCTGTAAAAGGGCACTCTAGCTCTTTCTCCCACTCTCTAAGAAATCTAAGACCCATGATTCAGAAGTTTATAAGTAGTGGATAGCAGTCCCTTGTCAATAGACAGCTTAAGCCAAAGGGACTGAAATCTGGAGAGAAACTCCTTTGCTCTGACTCCCATCAGGTGAATGGTGGTAAAGTGTTCTATTTGCTGGCTTCTCTGAGTTTCCAAAGGGTTCACTGTTCACCTCTCAAATTGTGTAAAATTGGCTTACTGGCAGATCCGATATGTCCTAAATGTTATAAGGACCACTCGGATTGAATCCACATGTTGTGGAGATGTCCCAAGCTACACATATAATGGGATAATGTTGTACATATCCTCAGTCAGGCATTTTAAATAACTCTTACTAGGGTTGCAAATAGTAAGCATTTACACTCATGCAAATGCTCCAATACTACAAATCGATACCTTTAGGTTTGGTTCTTTCAGCTGTAAGCGGGATTCCCCTGCTGACAGCTGAAATTTACACAAAAGAATGCCAGCAATTATCAGTTGTTAAGGAGAGCGGCCGCTGTGTGCTTGACAACTGATGGTATTTCAGCTGTTAGCGGGAATCACTTGCTGAAAGCTGAAATGTAAAAGAAGAATGTCGGCAATAGTTATCTATCCATCTAAGTGATCCTCAATCCTCTGTTAGTTCCTGTGCTACATGAGGCAGAGAGCACTATAAAGTCCTGTGTACAGAAAAGGCCAAGAGCTCAGCCCGCACCTTCCCCTTTCTCTGCTCTTCTCGGTATTCTTGCCGGCAAGTCCTCTGTTGGTAGCAGGGGCGGACTGACCATTTGGAAACTCGGGCCCGGGGTCAGTAGGGGGCCCCATGAGATGACCCTGGTACCTTTTTCATAGGCTTTTTTGAGTTTGGGCAAGGACGAAGGGGCCCCATGATCCCCTATTGCCCGGGGGCCCCATGAGTTGTCAGTCTGCCCCTGGTTGGTAGGCTCAGCTTTCTGTTTGGATGGTAAGAGTACAGAGAGGAGCAGAGAGCAGGGGAGGTGCGAGCTGAGATCTCTGCCTCTTCTGTACACAGAACTTTACAGTACTCTCCACCTCATGTAGCACAGGAGCTAACAGAGGATCACTCAGACCTGAATGTAAAGGTGGGGGTTGTGCTAAGAGAGGGTATTTGGAGGTGAGGGGGTTTTACAACCTACAGACAACTGAACACAGAATACATTTTAGGGCTCATTCACACCAAATGCAGTGCAGTAACACAAAAATGTGCTGTCTTTTGCAGACATGTGTGGGTGCCATTAATTAAGTGTTCTTGCATAGCAAGACCACTTACTGTTATCTCACATATATATTCTTATTATTATAATAGCCAAATTTACCACCCTAACTCCTCCCACAGTTTTTACACTACATAGACAGTAATATACTGAAACGTGCGGATTGTTCCCGATTGGTGTGCTATTACTTCGTGGAACGTTTCGCCGAATGGTTCACGAAATATCTGCGTTTTTGTGGTGAAATTGGTCCCATAGGAATGAATGGCGTAAATGTTCAAAACTAGAGTGGGAGCTGACAAAAGCTAGAGTGTACGCTGAAAAATCAGGACATGATTTCTAAACTGCCATCACTCCCTCATTTTCAAGCCCACCTACACAAATCAAAACGTTCAGCTATCCCTGTTGCCACTAGAAATGTCCATGGCTAAGCCATAGTCCTGATAGTTTTCACAATATGACCATTTGTTTGCAACTCATGCCGCCCATTGACATTCATTGAAACTCCACTCTAGCCACCTCAAATTTGAAGGGCAATTTCTAAACTGTGACTGTGCCTTCATTTTTAATATTTCAGAGATATACTATGCATCAAAATGTAGGTCTGGGTCTTGTGATTCTCACAACATAAAGCTCTTCAGTGTAGGGTTTATAGTTTTTAAACTACAACTGGTTGAAGGTGGCAACCGCCAGTGAAGTGCAGTGAAGTGAGCAAGTTGGAGCAGTTTGTTTTTAACCGCTCTTCTCTGCCCTTGCTGTAGAGTGAGTTTCCATAGGAACCCAGGTGTGTGAGCAGGCAGCAGAGTGACAAACGCTAGAGTGTGAGTTGTAGACTACTGGTGGAGGCAAGAACACTTCACACAATTTCCCCAGAAATTGTAGCTTTTCTAGTTCTTATTCCTCTACCACCCCAGTTTAACACTCCAACTCATTAACACCCCCCCACCCCCTCTACTCTTCCTAGGCAATTGGTATCGGTAATCATTATCAGCGAGTACTTTAAAAAAAGTAATGGTACTCATACTCATGTTTAAAAAATGGTATTGGTGCAAACCTAACTCCGACCCCATACAATGTGTGCTCGTCATTTTTAGATGATGAGGTATCTGATACCCTCAATAAGGAGGCTGTCTTCAGAGCTCTGTTCCAGGTCCCAAAAGAGTTTTTTTTTTTAAAGCTCCCCCCCTCCTTCCCTTCAGGAATGGATTGCACATATGGGTACCAATCTCTGGTATAAAAAGGTTATCTACCGACCTATCGGCTGCCCCGCCAAGTTTGACAGAGTATGGGATGGATGGATGGATAGCTCTGCCTGGCCTGGCACCAGTAGAGCTGGTTATGAACAGATTGCTGGGGTAATGCCTGATGCTATTCTGTCTTCTTCCTTATGTTTGTTGTGCACCCAGTGGATCTTTGTAGCTCTCACTCTTTGTCAGGTTTGTGGATTTACCATGACGGGAATAAGTACTGCTGAGATTATTTTAGCTCAGATATGAACGTACTTGCCACCTGTGCATGTTGACACTGTACATGTCTTTTGTGAGGCTCATTTGATATACATTTTCATTGTGACACAAATGTTCTGGAATGTGTTAAAGTTTCTTCAATAAATGTTATTTTCTGATAAAAAAAAGAACATTATGTGCAGCTCTTTGTTGATGTCAGGGGCCACATTTGACTCATAAATTGACAATCACTGCTCTAACCCTTTACCACTAGAATATCGAATACTAAAAACCAAAAGAAAAAAAAGTGGGCTGTAAAAACGCATATAGCAGAGTTTAATCTGTAAATAATTATGTATATTTTTTGAAGGTTTATAAGTATAATAGGTGTTTTTTCTTTTGAGGGTTAAAGAATATGTGGAAATTCAGTAGTATAGATATTGTTTTAAAAGAGAACATTTTAAATAGCTAGGTAGTGACAGTTGGAGTTTGCAGGTTTTTTGTTTTTTTCAACAAAATTTCCCAGAGAGATTTTCTTCACTCTCCACATTGCCTGCTCTTCGCTCAAAGCCTCTGCTGCTAAATAATTCTCTCCTGGCTTCAATGTTTTCTGCTGCTCCCTATCTGTGGCCTCACTGAAGTGCTTTTAAGGATACCGAATCAATTACTGCTTGATGTTCAAAAAAAGATTTACTTCAACTAGCTTGTGCTTTAGTTATTTGCCATCCTTATTCTGACATTGAAAGAGAACCTTTGTCCTCTATGCAGAGTGAACGCTGACTACAGTGACACGATGTCTGATGTTGTATAATGTGGGCTCCTAACAGGAGCGTAACACTGCTAAGTATCTCATATTAGTGGAAACTTAAAGATTGTTACCTCTAGTATTTAGAACAGCTAAAACTGTACTAGTATTTTTACAAAATTTTGTATCTGAATTGCAGCAGTCATGTTTATGCAATAAGTAATTTATCCCGTCCTGCACTTCATGGTTCTTCTCACTGACCCCCTCATCATTGCAGGATGCATAAATGATGTAAGGTTGGCAGGAAGAACCACTGATCACAGTGCTGGATACAGGAGATCAACACTCCCAGAAGTGGCAGTTTTGGAGGAGACTTCAGAAGACACTTTTGGTGAGTTTTACTAAAATGGTACACACATAATCTATTGCAGCTGTGCGTAGTAACCAATCAGCTTGTAGGATTAAAGGTTGTCAAAATTTAACCATTTGCTGCCCACTCACAGTACGTTTACTGCAGGCGGTCAGCACAGGCAGGCTGGATCACATAAATATATGTCTTTGCAGCTCCTGGTACCTGGCTGCTTTGAGCACAATGTCAACAAAGCTGTCATAAATGAATTTCATTCGTAACAGCTGTGATTCCAATAGAATGATGCTGTGATTGGCCCACAGCTATCACATGGTACCTAGGCCAATCACAGTACCCTGTACCTTGTGATATCTGTGAGCCAATCACAGCACACAATAATAATCACAGCTGTTATGGATGTAAAAACTACTCTGATGAAAATATGTAAAAAAATATTCAAAAAGTTGAAAAAATGTTTAAAAATTGAATTTATTAATTTTTTAACATACTGTCACCAGTCAGTATCCCTGATTACTGCCACACCAGTTATATGATGCTGCTGTACTGCACTGGTAACAGTATGTAAGAAAACTGTGGAAAAATTTTTTTTAAAGATGTTTCATTTTCCGAAAAATTGTGACACAAAATTACAACTTCAAAAAGCTTGCCATGCTTCTTACTAAACACCTTTGACTGTCTACTTGCCGAAAAAAGGGGTCATTTGGAGGGTATTTGTTCTTGGCAATTTAAGGCCTCAAGAAATGAGAGGCAGTCAGTACATCAGGATTTATCAATTTTCAAATACTGTGTATATATATATATATATATATATATATATATATATATATATATATATACACACACACCATAGTTTGTAGATGCTATCACACAAACCAATTAATATACACTTATTGGGATTTTTTTTTTATCAAAGACGTAGCAGAATTTTGGCCCAAATTTCGGAAGAAATTTGATTTTATTGGATATGTTTTATAACAAAAAACTAGAAAATATAATTTTCCTTTTCAAAATGTTAATTCTTTTTTAGTTTATATAGCAAAAAAAAAACCCCAGTGGTGACCAAATACCACCTAAAGATAACTCTATATGTGTGAAAAAATTATAAAAAGTTAATTTGCATACAGTGTTATACGACCATGCAATTGCAAGTTAAAGTAGCACAGTGATGAAAAGCAAAAAATAGCCTGGTCATGAAGGGGGTAAAACCTTCCAGAGGTCAAGTAGTTAATTGAATAAACTGAAGTTAGTAGCTGATTGATTATTATGCATTGCTCCACCAGATTCCGTGTGCACCAGTTTTAGTAAATTCCTCCCTTTCTGTTCATCACAGCAGTGTTTGACTACCCAGACAGTGGAAGAGACAAATATTTAATTTCTTTTTTCCAGGTACTGCTTTTATTTGCAATTTTTATGTAGTGGCAGTCAGTTTAAAAGATAAATGCAGCTTTCAGGAAAACATAATAAATGCATATTTTTGAAGAAAAAATGTGCATTTATTATTTTTTCCAACAGGAGTCTGCAGAATATTGCACCCCTGATTACTGGATCACGGGTGTAAAGTCAGGCTGCTCTAGACAAGCCCTACAACTTTCAGCCTGTACTTTGCCTAGACTGTTCGAAAACTGCTAGAGTTTATGAATGAACTACGAGAGTGCTAATTAAGGCCCTTGCAGTTCGTTTGCTTCTATTTAAAGTTGTCTGCTGATATATAAATTGGAACTTTACCCATACCAACTTAATAAAAAATAATGTTCTTTAGCAGGAAACTCACATGCCACATTAATAATGATGCTACCAAAATTAGTGTGTGCTGTAAATTGCCTCCAGTATTGTTCCTGTTTCTTCTAGCCAGAACCTGCCATTTTGCTGAAGCCCAAAGCCCCTGAGCAGCAGTAAATCTTTGGACTGTCAGCAGATCAGCCTTTAGTGGCTTTGATTTTCAGCACAGTACCGGAAAATGGAGAGTCACTGAGAAAGTGAAGAGCAGAGTGAATGTATTACTGGTATTAATGCATATTTAAAATATATTTTTTTAAAAATATATTTTTTTAAAATATATTCTTCAGATAATTTTAACATCTAAAAAAGTAATTTTAACATATATTTGACATATATTTGTAAATGCATTCCAAAAATGTTTTAAAGACATACAGTATATTTGAAATGTATTTTTAAAAATATTTTTCATATATATTGTAATAAAAATGCATTTCAACATACAGTATATATATATATATATATATATATATATATATTTATTTATTGAAATATATTTTGAATTATATTAAATATGGCCAAATTTGTAGCATTTCAAATATAAGTCAATATATTTGGGAAGGATATTTTTAAAATATATTACAAATATATTTTTCTTCCATGTGGAATAGGATGCAGGGTCCTTCCCAAGCACAAAAGAATTGATTGTAAGACAAGTGCAGCATGCATTTTTACCAGTAAAGTTGGTTTGCACACTCTGGTTGTGTGATAAAAGCCTAAGGGAAAAATTCTTTCAGGTCTAAATGGAACATATGATCACATGGGATCATTCAGTATCAAAGCTGGCCTTTAGATATTCCTTCTAGCTCGATGTAGGCTTGCTGTCTCTAAGTTAAAGCTCACCCCTGAAAGATCCACATATGGACTTATATAACCTTATATGGACTCATATCCTATGGACTAACAATCACATATGAACTAAGTAAGTGTATCACAGTATATTCTCCTTCCTGTTTATCAGGTACCCCCAATTGGTTGATCCCCAATCAATACATTGCATCGACCATTCTAGCCCATCTGGAGTGCGCCAAAACACTCCATTTTTTAAAGCTAAAAAAAGAAAACCCATACTTCTCTTTTAATGCTCAGAAGAGGAGAGAGTGGTGTAACACCCATAAATCGCAGACTATCGATCAATGGAAAACTGTAATATGGTCCGATGAATCATACTTCACACTTTGTTTACTTGTGGCGAACATCTTCCCAAGCTTATGACCTGGACTGTCTTGTGTGATTGGTGGCGACCTAATCATGGTTTGAGCAGCCGTATCTTGGTATTCTGAAGGCTTCATCACCTTGAAAGGTAGAATCACTGCCAGCGACTATGTGCACATTTTAACTGACCATGTGCACCCTGTGGTGCAGACATTGTTCCCTGAAGACCAAGATGATAATTCTCTGATTCACACAGCTGGTGTTGCCAAATTGTGGTTCGATGAGCATGCAGGCAAAGTCTTGCAACTTCTTCGGGCGCTGCAGTTGCCAGACCTTAATATCATAGAGCCACTATGGCCAATTTTGGAGAACAAGGTTTGAGCTTGTTTTCCAGCCTCCGGCATCTCTGAGAGAACTGGAACAATTTTTGAATGAAGAGAAGTATCATATTCCATTATCAACCATCCTAGATTTATTTGTCAATTCCCAGGAGAATCCAGGCCACCCAGGATGCCAAAGATGGTCCAACATCATATTAGGTAACGATTTTGTTCTTTTACCTGGTGTTTCCATAACTTTTGCCAGCCCCTGTATGTCTATATACAGTTTATAAGTAGTTTATACTTTATAGTATGAACTGCATTTTTGTATATTGTTGAATAATAGATCTACACATACCTTGGGCAGGCATCCTGTCATCACGTGGTACACAAATAGTGACCCCACACTCTTTTATATACCACTATATTATTCTACAGTTACATTAGGAACGGACTGTTGTATGTGGCAGGAAATCAGGTACCTGCCCCATTGCCCCTATTGTACAAACCATGTCTCCCAGTTAAAAGTACAAAATAACACTAACCATTTAATTCCTAAATACATAAACATTTACAGTGCCATCATATTTCTGTAACAACATACCCAAATCCACAGCACTATTCCAGCCTCACACCTCCTGTTGTCCACAGATAATCTGGGTTCTGACTCCTGCAGCCCTTCTTTGCTCAGTGTTTGGAGATATACAGTAGAAGGATGAAAGACCCATTCCAATGTCATCTTGCCCTGGCATTTTATTCTGCTGCCAGCAAAGCAACTGCATATATAATATCTCCACCCACAAAAAAACACACTTCCTTAATGAGTTTCACCACCATAGGCTTACTAGCAAACAAAAGGTAATTATGTGAGCAAGACTACAGAGATGAAACGCGTTAAGGAATTATTATTTTTGATAGGGACAGTATGTATGTAGTTGCTTTGCTGGCTCAGAATACAATGCCAGAACGAGATAATATTGGAGCGTGGTTCTCCTTTTGTTATATCACATTTCTGTAGTTATGTTTTTGCCAAATATGATGACGGTTCACAAAGGCACGCGATTTCCAATGCGACTTTGGAGTATCACTTTGATGCTACTTGCTACTTTACAAATTTGATCCAACTTTACACTCTATAGATCTAAGTTTTGCACCAAAAGTTGTACCAAAGTAGTGCAGGCACTTTTTCAAAGTTGCTGCAAATTTAAATTGCACCAATTTGAATGGGTGCCATTAAATAAAATGGGCTGTGACTTGTCATGTGACTTTGATATCCAAAGTTGCATGACAAGTCGCAGAAATGTGAATGTAGCCTTAAAGAGAACCTACAAGCTTCTATTTTTCAATTAACTGTAACATTATCGGACTATTTGTTAGGCTTTGTTTTTAACATATTCCATTTAATCAACTTTGTCTGTGCTTCACTTCATCCAATTACCTGCCAAAGCAGGGTTACAGAGGTTTTAAATTGTCACTGTATTCTGTTGAAAGAATTGCTATATACTAAGAAATATACTTTAGTTTCAATCTGCTATAGTTTACATGTTTCTAACTTCTGTAAAGTGACATACTGTAACTACAAAAGCGACATAACTAATGAAAGCAATACTTTTTATGTAGTACAGTTAGTATTTTTAATCAAAATATTATATTGACAAAGAAGGAAAAAAAGCGATATCCCTACACCAATCATGCCTAAGAAATTGAGTATTATCTTTGCCACAGTGAAATTGCCATAGTAATATTGTTTCAATTTTACATAGAAAACAATGCAGTGAAGATACTTATTCTATAAATGTTGGAGCTGTTTTCATCTTCCTGTCCTCCATGTCTTCCTCCTGATGGTGGCAGACAGCGGGCAAAGCAAAAGGGGAAACATATGCCGTGAGAAATACATATAGAGACATACAGGGGTTGATTTACTAAAGGCAATTAAACTCTGCAAGTGCAGTTTTCTTTTTTATTTTCCTTGCTTGTGATTGGGTATTCTTTGCAAAGTGAAGCTTTACCTCATTTACTAAGCTCTGGAGCAACTGCACTTGAAGAGTGCAACTGCACTTTGCAAAGTGCACAGTCTATTTGCCTTTAGTAAATCAACCCCATAGACCATTATTCAATTAACCTATTAAATGCACTATTGACACTTATGCTAGCTGGCAGTAAGTTTCTTAGTGTTATTTTGCACCAGGGACGGACTGACGATTTAAGCACTCGGGCACTACCCGAGGGTCCCGGGTCAGTAGGGGGCCCCATGAGATGCCCTTGGTACCTTTCATAGGCTTTTTTGGGTGTGGTTTGAGTGTGGGCAAGGACACACTGGCCCCATGATCCCCTATTGCCCGGGGGCCTCATGAGTTGTCAGTTCACCCCTGTTTTGCACCTAATACTATCAGCAGTTTCTACTGCACTATACTCTTTGAGGTTGATATACTAAAACCGGCGAGTACAAAATCTGATGCAGTTGTGCATGGTAGCCAATCAGCTTCTAACATCAGCTTGTTCAATTAAGATTTGACATTAAAACCTGGAAGCTGATTGAGCTTCCCCAGAACTGACAGAGCTGCCCCAGATCTTGCACCCTCCAGTTTTAGTAAACCAGCCCCTCCGTGTTACTGCTAATGACAATATAAAATGGAACTGAAGCTACAAGGTATGATTTTTTATTTAGCTATGTGTATGTAACCAAATATTTGCTGTTAGCTTTCTTGTCGAATATTTTTAATGAATGGCCTGGTAGCATAAAAATGCATGGTATTTAGAATGGAGCCCACAGACACATGCGCTCCGTTTTGTACAATTACATTGCTCTCTTGATATTTAGCAGTTTGCTAAGCAAACTTCAGTAAATACATGTAGTTCTCAGCTGTCTGTTGCATTATCTCAGAGGAAGGACAATGACATTGGGTGCCAGCAGGTGTACATATGCATCATAGAAAACTGGAGTTTGTATATAGAGATAATGGAAGCATTTATTCTGCTTTTCCAAGGAGCAAAAAGATATCTATGTACAGTAAATGACTGTCCTAGATCATGTATTTAAGGTACTGTACATTGAGTTCTATTGCATTTATTCCAAAGTTTCAACTACATATGTCTTTCACCATCACATTGGTAGGAACATTTGTTAATATGTCCTCTGCAATATTGCAGATGGCCTTGTGCAGTTAAAGTGTTATGAAACCCAGGACCCTGCATTCACAATATCTTGTCTCCCACAGTACACAGAACATGGAAATTCAATTATTTTAGTAAATATAAACTGCTAAATAACTTTTCTCGTTAGTTAGAGCAGTCTTGTGGCTTCTATCAGTGTCGAGCAGAGAACTGGTTAAAGCTTGTAGGAGGAGCTTTCATTCTGCTCTAGGAGGATGCAAAACCCCTGACCTCTGTCTGGACAGTGCTGATTGGCCCTGCGCTGAACACATACACTCTCCCAAGAAAAAAAAACCAAACCTTTCTAGCAATACACACTAAACTGAGCATGTGCATGTGGTTACGGGTTCAGTCTGTCTTATCAGGTGGACATCTGAATAAGAGGAGGGGCAGACAAAACAGGATTAAAGAGCCTTTTTACACAATGCAGAGGATTAATCCCTTTGGTTCCACGGTTAGCATACCAAAAATGCTTTACTGCTTATACAGACTGATTTTACTGTTGTGGGTTTAGTAACACTTTAAGAGATTTC